>NW_026570694.1:0-18243 GCF_019649055.1 Paramacrobiotus metropolitanus
CATTTCTACATATGCGGGGCTGCTAATATTTTGACGACACCTGACAAAAGCGCCGTCGCATGTTTTATAAACAAGAACATTCTGCAGCGCATTATACAGTATATGGATGTGAAATCGAAATGCACACTGCAACCGGCATACAAAAAATGTTTCGTGGTTTCACAGCCAATTATGCATCTATATGTATTTCTTCATGCCGGTAGCAGATATATTCAGAAACTTTGTGGGTCAGTTGGCATGTTTGGTGCGTTTTTAAACGTCGTATGAGTGCGGAAGAATTGGTTCGGGTAGGTGAAGCACACCGGAAGCTATCAGCTATGGCGTTCCGCAGATCCCAGTTCGCTCAGCAGCCAGTACGTGGTCATCGTTCCCTTTCCCTACAGTTGAACTAATATTTCGCACAAGTTGCTTTTTACGAAAGATTGCAAGTAAAATCTGTCGGCTTCGCATCTTGACTACGATTTCTTCCCAGCTTGGATCCTCAGCGCCACGCTGGCAATCTCACCGCCATGTTTACTTCCGTTGCGGACCGGAACCCCGCTAGCAACCTCAACTTACTAAGCACATGAGCAGTCCTATTGAACTCGCCGTACCGCATGTGCAAATATTTTAACTTGGAGTTTTCCCACTGGATCATACCATGCAAGCATCGCCACTTATACATGTCAAAATTTCTCGGAATTCTCAGTTTTCTCAATAGTGCCAGTTTTCGGAATATTCTCAACTAGGACTTCATCTGGCCGCCCTCGCTCGCTAAGATTTCCACAAACAGCCGTACTTAGGGCGTCCTCTGGTCAATTCGAGGTTGAAAGTTTATTAGCATTTGCTCATCTCGGTGGAATAATTTTTCAGTAAAAAGGGCAACGGATATTAATTTTGTGTGTATTCATAATAAACACTACGCAACCGCACCTGGACAATTTTTAGGGTTATCTTGATGGCTGAGCGTAGTGTTTTACCGGCATCGGAATCTGTTCGACGGTCTCAGAACAAATCTTTTACGACAAAAATGCATGATACAGTTTCCAGACGTGCTGAATCATAGAACGTAACTAGTGTTTGTTTAGTTCATAAATAAACAAAACAGTTGAGTGAGTTAAGACAATCGTTGGTAAGCCCACCAACGATTGTCTTATAACGATTGTCTTAGTATTCAGCGTTATTCGGCGAGATGTTCGCTAGCGACTAACCATGGTAAGAGCCAGTCCTTTAATATCGTATAGTAGATAAATAGATATGTACTTTTATATCTATGCATTCTGTAATACAAATTAATAATGTGAATACGATACGTGTATGCGAATACTCGTATTTCAGTAATGCAATGTTCGCTAGAATTCCAGCTTCAGATAGAGACCGATGCAAGTCTCTGAGACTAAATAACCGATAAACAACCGATGCAAATTCTAATACCTATTACATTATCCTATTCAAAGTTTGTGCAAAGAATAGATGTTTACATTTTCTTCAGTGTACATGTACAGAGTACAAGCTTAGATCGGGCCAACTTTGTACTGCAGCGAAGTTGTGTATACAAGTAATTCGCGTTTGCAGAAAGAACGAGTATATAATCAGCGAAAACGTGAGAACCTGATAAGCGCAACGAGGTTTCTGTGCGTTGTCCCAGCAAAGTCTGCGCCGTTGAGAAACGGTTGCGGAGTTAAATTTACATTAATTTCATTCTGAATGGATTGCATTTGTACTCATACTATGTACAAACGTTAGCACAAATGATTAGGTAAAGTGCGTTACACAAACATTTTGAGGCCTGAATCACCCGGCGCATTGAAAGTCAAATGGATTGTTTATTTTTGGACTGCTAATGCGGTGTTGTTATTGTTGCAGAAATTACGTATTTCAAAAAACTTAGCAAGCAAACACGGAAATGTTCGTTTTAGGGTGGTATGAATTTTACCCTAGCAAAACTTACGTATAGTAACAGAAAATTTGATAATCAATGGAAGCTGGCAGTGCATGCTAATTTGGCCCTGCCTAAATCTTGCTCTAAAATAATTTCAGTTTTCTGTCAGGTTTCTTATCGCTACATGGCTTGTTTATGGTAGCCAATAAAACGAATTACGAATTATACAGTTCAGTGAGTAAATTTTGTGGCCATACTTTGGTAGCGTTACGGACTTCAGTTAAGACAGAACACGCGTGAAGGGTTTCGGATTGAGCCGTAGATAACGTTAACGTTTAATCCATGCTGAATAAAAATCAGACGAACGTACCTCTCAGATACGAGAGGTGAGGCTTTTATCTGTTCACACAGCTTGCTCGACCGCCAAGGCCATTGAGATTTCTTGCAACTCATTCACCAACTCATAGTCAAACATGATAATCTTATCTCGTTATATGTAGCCCAACATATGGAAATATAAAGCAGGGAACATGACGAGCAAACTGTTTATTTCGGTTACTCCAGTATTCCAGCAACAGAATGTGGATGTGTTATTTGTAGGAGAAATACTAATGTCCGTCATGGAAGTCTTCTCTTCATCCTTCTTGGTCTTTATCATCGTCCAACTCTTTTCTTCAGGCAGTGGTGCTGCTGACCTTTGTGGGCATAGCGGGCGACTTATTAAGAATGTCGCAGATTCAGCAGACAGAAACACTGCAACGCTGCGATATCGAGGTAAATGTGTCCTTAAATGCACAGTAACAATTAACAACAAGTAATGGTAAAGATAATGCATAGACGGTTAAGGCAGCTGCAAAATTTTTTGCAATCGATTGATTATACCAAGATTGTTTACCCTTTTAGGTCGGGGCACCGTGGAGTTTACCATCGTACCGCCTAAACACACTTACATCATCGCACTGAACGAGTATCAGATAATTATAACTACGACTCACGACTACTGGGCAAATTTTACGCATCCCAACTTCACAAATTCCCTCGTGCATAATGCAACCAGCAGCTTAAGCATGTCAAAAAATCCCTGGCTGCGCATTTGGCTGTCGTTTTCCGCTAGAAAACCGGCTTTCATCAAGCTCGGATCTGGGGATCTGATGCATTCCAATACCATTATGCAGTTCTCCCCAAATTACGTGGACTATAAGGAAGATCCCTTTATCAGCCAGTTAACCACTATCCGATTAGATAGTAGTGTCAACCTGTACAAAGATACTCAACCCCGTGTCACAATGGACCCCATCATTCTGGATCCATCACCCTTCCTCATCCCGCCACAGTTGCGCGGGCGCCAACACGATCAGCTGCACGATGAGCACTTCTATCTGCCGGTAGCGCGCCTACCGTGGGCGGCAAGAGGTCTCTTTGAACAAGTGCAGAATTTCGAGCTCAGTGATACGGAGATCAAGGCCATACAGTACTCGGTCACGACGGAAGGGAAGTTTCTCTTTAATGTCAGACAGCAGAAAGTGCTAGCTGGCCATTTTCCCGGTTATTTGCGGGCGGATATGCAGGAACCGCGACGTACAGCACCCGGCCAGGAAATGGTACTGGAAATTTGGCTGCCGGGGCAAAGTAGTCCTATCCACAATCATGGAGAGACATCAGGGATCATCAAGGTTGGTTTATGTTTATGGCTGCAGTAATATACATACTACATTAGCTACACTAATTTTACGTTTTTACTCTCATAGCAGATTTCGTCCCGCACTTGCTTTTAGTACTTTTACTCGCATCAGCGGTACACTGGTAGTAAAAAATTAATCGTTACCACATATACCAGTTAATATATTCTGCTTTAAAACATAACCGCATTCAATGATACAGTTAGAGCTAATAGCATTCTAAAAATGCTCTGTATTAAAGAAGCTTGAATTAATCTTACAAGTTATTTACCATTGTGTTTTCCAGCTAGTTTTTTCTTTTATAGGTACTTCACGGTAAAATCGACTCAGAATGGTTTAATCCAATCATGCCTAATATCAGTGAATGGGCAGTCAGAATTCACGGTCCTGAACGGCTGTATGCCGGCAATTATACTTGGCTAACAGAGTCTATCTACCAGACGCATAAGCTCACCAATCCAGACCCGGTGAACGTGGCTATATCCATACAAGCGTATGGCTACGAGGACGACGTCGAGGAACCGGTAGAATATTTCTTCTACATTCCAGAGTCATGCAATCCCCATATACCTCACAGCACCTGTTATATGGATTTTTTCCCCGAATCGGATTTCACCTTTGAGGACATTACCGGCACTGTCATGCGTGAGTATCAGCAGTTCCTACAGGGAGGCGCGGCAGGTGTTGCGAAGTTTCCCTACTTTGTTGCCTTCGGATGTATTGCCTTTTTGCTGTGTTTGCGTTCTGAATTTGTAACGGAATTCTAATAATAGTAAGCTCTTGATATTTGTGAGATGAGTTCTCTGCGAATCCACAGTTCTTGTTAGCATTTTTTATTTCCGGCTTTTTCAGACCAGACCACGATTTGCACACGTGTGCCTGTCATGCTCAGTAACGTAGTACTGTAACTTTTTCATGGGAATTTATCAACTTTCATATTTGTATTACTTATCTCATCACGCCGAACGAATGCCTATTTAATGCAATTTGTAAGCGAATTTCCGGTAATAATGACCGATAAGACATCGAATTTCGTTCGAAAGCCTTAATATTTGTGGTGACATTTTAAGAAAATTTTGTGTCGTTGCAACGGTCTATCCAAGCAGTAAATTTTGCCATTTGGGTTTTCGTGCAACGAAAAAAGAAAATTTAAGAAAATTCTAAAAAAATGAGACGGTTCTCTGTCGGCGGTTTCACGTATACTGTGCGTAACTTAATTTAATTTATTTTAATTCACATCGGAGCAGGTCGCCCATTTCCGGCTAGGATGACAGTCTAGCATGGGATTTTGAACCTGGCTGGAGAAACATTTAATTAAACATCTTCCATCATACGAAAAAAATTAGGAAATTCTTATAGTCGCACACCAATAAACAGCCCAAAGAAAACCAAGACAGCTGCCATGCAGTAAAACAACAAGTAGCAAAGCCAAACAAAGCAAATTTAAAACAGCCAAGGGATGGTAACACAAGCGCATTACTTCCGCTGAGGTTGATGTTACCTAGAAGCTTGCTCAACCACATAGCATCAGTAAACAGCGGAAACTGGCGGCCGAATTACAGGGAACATCTGATCTAAAGATAAATTAGCCGGAGCTGGTGCGGTTCTCAGATTGGCAGCCGCGTTCCCCGTTGAATTTCGATGCTGGAGCGGATACTCTTTTTTGCACGTATCTCATCTGTTTCCTGACGTATCATCATGCCCAGTTACTGTACATCCGAGATGCTTCCGGTCCAAATGGTCCCACCGTCTCAACGCCCACCGCGCGAAACAAGTAGTCATGCGTAATGTTCTGGCATTTGCGGTTCCTTCCGTTATACATTTAATTATTTTCGAGCTTTTACTTTGTGTGAAAACAACTGCATGAAGCAGTTCTTAGTAGACTAGATATGTACCTTAAAGGTTTTTGTCGCCATCAAAGTGCCATTTCAGAAGGAAGATCATGTGCAACCTTTTCGTTTGACTCAAAATTATTATGCAATACCATGTACACTATTGCTGTCGCCATCAACGAATCGCTCATAATTCGATGTAACCAATACTTAAGGATGCGAAATCAGATTGACCTTTAACTGAATAAGTACGCACATTACGATTAACATGCCGTTCTTTCACAGACAATAATCTGACTTACGTCGCTACCAGAACTATTACTTAAAATTTCGTGGATGGCGGATATGTTTGGTGCGTTCTTGGGCGTGCAAATGCGGAAGAACTGGTTCGGGTATCAGAAGCACCCGGAAGCTATTGGCCATGGCTTTACAGTCGCTCAGCGGATCCCAGTTTGCTTAACAGCCAGTACGTGGTCATCGTGCCCTTACCCTGTAACCGAGCAAGGGCTTTGTATGCGTTACTTGTTCAGCGAGATCGTACGAAAACTCTAGGCGGCAGACCTTGACCACGATTTCGCCACGCTCTTGTATGATGTAACCACCGATGTCGTTTAGCAACTCATGACTCTGCTCGGACATCTGTATCTTCATTGCTACGAAATAAAAGAAAAAGAAGTTATGTTAGCCAGAGAAGATGCAGGGAACTGTAAATAATGCGTACGCTCTCCTGTGGTTTCCATCCGCGAAGCGGTGTTGACGGTATCACCAAATCTGTAGATCAACATTCACCACGTCATGCAGTGTACTGGTTGCTTACTTCCAGCGTAAAACAGACTTACAAGCAGTATCGAGGCATCTTTAGTCCGACGATTCCAGCAACACAGGGTCCTTAGGGAAAAGAGTGCATCAGGAAGAGAAAAAGATACAAAACTTGTGCCATTCCCATTTTACCTGAGTGCATTCCAATGCGCACTTGAAGTTTCTCGTGTGGTCGACTGGGTATAACGAAGGCCCCAATCCCGGCTTGGATGCGCAGCGCCACGCTGGCGATCTCTCCGGCGTGTTTATTTCCGTTGCGGATCGGAAGACCGCTAGCAACCTAAGCACATGTAAGATCGTACAGAATCTGCTGAGTCCGTTTAGAAAAATTTCATTTGAATATTCAACTGTTTTCCTAAAGGATTTCCTACCATGTAAGCATCACCAATGGTTTCCACTTTGTACACATCAAAATGCTCCAATATGCTGTCAAATAAGGTGTATAAATTGTTTAACAGCGTCACCACGTCCATCGGCGAAATGGACGCGGAGATGGTTGTGAAGTGGACAATGTCGCTAAAGTAGATGGTGACGCTTTCGAATGATTCAGGACCGATGCTTTCACCTTTAGTCAACGCTGCAGCGACGCTTCTGTATTACAGAATTCGTTCGAGTTTATTCAGTTTTCTTTTGAGCGTGTAGTAAGTGGTTGCAGATATCTGGTTTTGTCAACATAGCTGCCGCAAAACACGTACTTTGGCAAGAGCTGGCAAAGCAGTTCTTCCGATCGTCGTTTCTCTTCCATGAACTGCTGTGTTTTTTTCCACGACCTGGGCTTCTAAACTATTGGCATACTGTTCCATTCTGTTGAGCAAATGTTCCACAATATTCCCGCTATCAGAACCGGCAATCTTTTTAATGGTTTCTCGTATTTTTGGAAAATGTCGGCCGTTCGAGCGGGTGCTCCGACCAACACTGTTCCATCAGCTGGTAAAGCTCAATCGAGCAGGCCGTTTTGGGGACCATTGGTCGGAAGGGAGGTATACTGCCTTGCTTGACCTTCAAGCAAAATCAGTGTTTGTCAAAATGCTCTACTATCAACCGAACAGTGTATGGCCTCGATGTACCTCCATGATAATTTCTTTTGGCGAAAACTGCGCGACAGTCGTCGCCGCATCCTGGGTGGCCGATGAAAACGGACTACTTCGCAGAACGATTTGTTGGAGAATGATGGCAAAACTGTACACATCGCCTGCAGGCTCTTCTTGTTAGCAAACCATTCACAACGCAATAAAGCTTGCTCGAATGTCTCACCTTTCTGCAAACGATAACGGAAGTTGTTAAAACAAAACTGATTGCTGGGGCAAGAATAACAGTAATTATAATGTACATACCTGTGAACCTTTCATTGGCATCGTATAACGTAGAAATTCGGGCGCCCTCCAAAACAATCGAGCAAAATCCCGCTCCGTATCTGATGGCTGCGGCACGACGAGTTCTTTAGGATCGGTGAATCCCGTTAGGCCATACGATGTGACCTTAACCATAAAGCGACTGTCTACTGCGCAGGTCAGAGCGGACAAGTGACCGTGTGACTGAACACTGGAATTGTGGAGATACTGCATTCCCTGCAGAAAAACACGTAGTGTCCGCCCGCATGACTTTGAGAAAGACCAAAAATAAGCTACCGAAAGACTGAAAAGGCAAACTACCAAAAATAAGTTACCTCACTAATATCGCGTATAAGCGAATGCTTGAACGACCAATCCAACTTGATGTGTTCATCATCCAGCACATCGTCCAAAGTTCCTTTTGAGCACAATTCATTGGCAATAAAATCCACAAAGTTCTGCTCGTCCAAGCACAAACCGACAAAACGATGCAGGTTTTGGTGAGACAGCAAGCGAATCTGCACAAAACCACAATATTCAAGCAAATGCCTCTTTTGTGCTCATTAATCTGGCCGTTGCCTCGTTCATTTGCTGAATCATCAGATTTGACGGCCGATACTGCTTCTTCGGCAACTCCAGCAAGGATATAGCAATCCCATCGTATGTCGCCGGGATCCCATATGGATGTTGGGACATCATGGTGGTCCTGGAGTGTTTACTGGTAATATCTTTCGGAACTAATGGCCGACTTCTGTAATTACATTTTGTACTTCCTGTGCCGTATTGATGGATTTTCTCGTAAACCCTGTGTGCGGGTGTCGGGAAACTTGGCAGAGCGGAAGACACAGACCTGCAAACTAGCCCGTGACATTTCGGTGGCATTAGCCACCCCGAAGAGCAGCACGTCGTTGGTACGGATTCGCCACCAGTACGGATCGGTAAATGCCATGCTGCTGCTGCAGAACACCACAGCCCAGGTCAATGACAGTCATAAGGATAAACAAACGCATATTGTTTGATTAGCTTACCGTAGCACAAAATACGTTGCTCCCAATAATATTGCCATAAACAGCACACAACCAATAGCGATGCCGGCAATGCCACCCGGACTCATCGCAGACGCTAGAAATCATACAAATTCATCACGCGATGCAGTGTACGGATTTGGAATCCACTGGCTTACACTGTTGACAAACCGCCGCTTTTCCGTCAAACCCGCAGAACGGTCGATCTGGCGGAAGACTGCCGCCCGGCCATTCAAATTTCCCGAACCATGTTAATTCCTGCGTACCGTAGTCGATCCTGATGACATTCTGCGAAATGATACGCTTGATAGCAAAATTGCAACAGAAAAAAATTGGAGAACCAACCTCAAATTTTTCAGTATCGCGGCTGAGGTCCTTGATGGAGTACGCGCGGGTGCGGTCACCATGACCGTTCATGTGAATGGAATAGCCCAGTGGTCCTTTAAAAGACACGTTCTTCATAGCACTGGCTAGCTGCTTGCCATCCGATAAGCTGCCGTTAGCATACAACACAGACGCCACGGCGTTTCCGTATAATATCACCGCATCGTAATAGCTGACAACGATTGGATCAACCTGTAAAGGTTACCGTCAAGCGCTCTTAGTGGACGTAATCTGGGTGCTAATGCTGCAGTTGTGACCTGTTCAAAGGCGCCGTAATTGTAGCCGTACTGCGATCGCGCCCGCCTTTTGACTTCCTTTTGGAATTCTACAAAGTCCAGATTGCTTTCTTCGTACAGTCCAATAATTGCTAAGGAGCGGTAGGCCAGTTGTGTGTCCTGTAAGTAATACCCCGACGAATAAGGCTAATTTACTGGCTTACAAATTTCTGCTTGGGTGTACTCTTACCCGGTCTAATGGATCGTTAAATCTCCATGTGAAATCACCCCAAAATTGCTTTTAAACAACTCAATCGCAATGTAGACCTAATTGGTAAGATCTGCTCAGCAAGAAAGTTTACACAATTAGCGCACAATTAGAGGGGTGGGACTTACGTAATCGCCATTGGTCATCTGAAGTCTACGAGCTTCGAGCTGCAAATCAACACACTTTGGTAAAAAAATATGGTGCGTTTCAGACATTATTTTTAAAACGTAACTTCAAATCTAAAAAAGTAAACGAGTTTAAGCAAAATCCATTACTCTAGTTTTCGAATTTTCGCTTGAATAAGTTTAATTTAATCAATATCTGACTATTGTATTTTATAGCTTACAGATATTTGCTTCGACTCGTGTTTTAACCTTATGAAATATTCGAGTGTTTAAACGCTGTGAAAATTTTTATTTCCTGCTCTGCAAATTATGGATTATTGCGTTTCGACGTTACCATCAGCTGTCTGACGATGGACGAATTACCCAGGAGCAGGATCACTAAAGAAATAAAGTAGCAATTAAATCAATCACATATTCCATGGATCGATGAAAATATATCTTTAACATCACTTACCTCTGGAGCACAGTTGGGCTTCCTCTAGCAGCGTATCGTACCTGTCCGCTTTATCCTCATTACTCTTGAAAGTATGCATGCAGGCTGTCTCGTACAGGTCCGGTCGGACATCGTGAAAGTGTCCGGTCAGCATCTCGCTGATATCGGCATAAAAGGCATTGGACAGATCGGTCAGGATCGTCGTGTGCGTGTAATTAAACTGGTCCAGGAAGGTAGTGATCATCAGAGCAATGTCCGTGAAGGAGTATGCTGGTCGGATGAGCAGCGGAATCTGGTCGTGCGTGAGCTTCGTTAGCCCGACCACGTTGGACGCCGGAACGCCGATGAGCGGGATGTTCTGGTACGCGGCGATGTTGTACAAATCCGCCACGGCTCGATCACAACCTGCAATTAAATAAGGCCTCGTACATATGGACCACTGGACTGCAGTTAGGTTCTTTGGGATGATGCAACTGATCACAAGTATGCTTGATGGGAGAGTGAAAAAAGATTGCGTACTCTTACCGCAAAATCTTTTACTGGTACAAACTTGCCACTCTAGAATGAGCTAATTACGCACGTCCTACGAGGTCGATTGGTTTGGTCAGCTGCTTGTCTTTTCTATTTTTGTGCGGTTTGAATGGATAAAGAAATTAGCAGAAAGGATATCGACATCGGCATGCTCCAGCTTTGCTATTTATCATTTATAGATTTAAAAATATATTTAACCGCACAACGTGGTTAAAAGCTGATAATGCAGCTATAAATTTCTCAGATAGACAAACGGCATTATTTTAATGCTGCTGTGATCTTTTGGATCATGCGATTATCGTTGGCATCCCTGTTGTTCCATCAACAGGATTTAATTTTCAGAAGATTTAGGTTTTTGGCATCATATATATTAAAATGATGCACCCATCAATATCCTAAATGTATAGTTATAAATGGCTGATTTTACTTGACACCCCTGAAAATCAGGAAGTATACCTATTGTAATACGAGTAGGTACACCCTAATCCACCGAACCGAAGACACTGAATAGAGACACATCTTTACTTTGACATCAATACCCAGTTTTCACCTGCGACTGGAATTCAGGAAGTAATCACATGAAAGAAAAATAATTACGCGGAAAAGAACACCCAGTACAGATAAATGGTAATTAGGAAATTTTCCGTTAATATTGATTTGCTTTTTATGGGAATATACTTTTGTAAAGCGAGCAAGAATATACGCTACTCCACAAGGCTACAAACATGGCAGTATAATACTGCGGTATACCACATATTTTGTAAAATATTACTCCAGTATTTATATATATAAGATACAACGCAAGTACTCTACCGATTACAGGGAAGCAGCAAAAGATAGCTTTAATGATAATAATATAAACACTAAGCAGAACAGTTCTTTGGTGAACTGTTCTACTTCGTCATGATTTGTTTCAACACACCGCGTAATTTTTACGAAAAAAGGAAAATAAATCTTTTTTTAATAAACTAAACAAGGTTGCCTTTGTTTCAAATCCAGCCTCATTGAATCCAGTATTTCCGCTACATACCAATAAAATACTACTACAATAATAAAATAAACAAAAAGTTGTACAGTAGAGACAATAATGAATGCTATATACCTGGTCCCAGGTAAACACTGCAACCGACACCCTCGCGCATCCAGTCCAGTGCCCGCTTAATGGCCATATTGTTCGCGCCACCTTCCCCCCCATCTTTATAATTCAAGACTAATCTGACCCCGGCAGGATCTGCTCGTTGGCGAACTCCATAGCCATGGCGATAGCCGCGGCTGCCCGCTTATAATTATACACCAGTTGATCATTCCTGATTCAATGACGGTACACACCGTTAAATTCTTCCTGAAATCTTCTGCAATACGGCAACAGTATCCACAGTACGACAGTGCCGTGTAGCGCGGTCATTTGCCAGCTGCATGGAGAAACCGCGACAATTTGGATACTGTGGCGATGATTAACGAGATAACCCGTCGCATCGGATAGGAAATCAATTACGTAAGACGGCCATGTGTAGCCGTTGTCTGCGCTTTGCGGAGAAGGGCACGCGCGCGCCACACACGCTATTGAAAATGAACCCCAGAGAATGCACACCTGTGTGTGTGTCGGTAATGAACAGTCAGCGTTTCTCTTTTGGAATCGTTTTATCCTAATCTTATGGACATATTGACTCCGCTGGGAGCGTATGCTGCCTGTGTGATTATTCCGCCTGGATAATTGATACGTACAGGCGCGCGCGCCACTGCAATAAGCGAACAGCCAGGTTGACCTTTGTATTGAACTGATAATATAGGTTTGCCGGCTGCCGGCAGTTTGTTGCACAGACACATCCCAGTCACTCCTTAACGCTCACGCTAGCCTAATAAAACTGGTGTGTCATGCCGGTGAAACTATTAACGGTGATTTGTCTGCGAAGGGTAAAACATCGGCTTTGATTGCTTCCTAGAGAACATGGTTAATGATGATTTTCTCGATGCATTGTAAGGATTAGAAAGTGATGTCTGCAGATAAAAATGAAAATATTTTGCAGACTGGGATTCAGCATGGCTACCGCACGGAGCATGGCTACCGCACGAAGGCGGAAGCGTTTCTATAAAGTCAAACGCTTTCTTACGTATACAAGGCAGATCAATAACAGTAAGGACTATTACTGCGGCCACACTGATAGATTACAATGGATGAGGTAAACGGTAATAGAAAATCAATGATAATCATGAGCAGGCGCCGCTGAGCTGACAGGTGACAGCTGTACATTATGCACTGCATAGGACATCGAGAAATCGACTGTAGAACAAGTAAACAGCCAGCAGTTTATTCAACAACCTGCCAGCCAGCAACAAACATTATGCTGGCGATATTAATAATGAAGATTAGGCGAAGCGAGCAGCTCGGAAGAACAATACTTTTATTTTTGTTAAATGCCAACCATCAAAAGAAAATAAATAAGAATAAAATTGACGCAGTTATTGGTAATAATATGCAGCAAGCTTAATCTGACGCATATTTTCTAGTACGATTCACATATTCGTACCATATTGCGCCGCTCCCGTTATAACCCGATAACGATTTCCTGAAGAATCTATACCGGAAATCTTTAAAAATCTTAGGTTTCAATAAACAGTGTCTTCTCATAGTACAAGGATCAGGAGGTGATCCAAAACGGATCCAGACGAAATAGAAGTCAACAATGTTATGAGGAAGGCTGTACGCTGGGTTAAAGAAACAGGCAAGGCACTCAAGAAACTGAATCAATGGTGTTCGATACCTCACGTGCAAATGCCACCATTTAACAGTCAACGACGACGCTTTGCACCGGCGGAAAGTATACGAATATGATACGAGTACGTGTAGATTGTACGCGTTATAGCGCGGCAATGGCATCTTGTAATAACCTAAATGCCTTCTAAGCAGCTAAAATCTTCTTGATTCACCCTTTAAGTTTGGAAATAATGCTAGAGGTGTTTGTGCACAGTCTCATCTCATAACCGGGACCAATTTTTCATTTGATTGTTAAGATTGACGATCTTTGCTGATCAATGTACATCATGCGATCAAAATTAAATTATCGAAAAAACCTAAGAAATCGAACACATTTCTCACAAAAGAATCAAACGTTGCAGACGGCGATAAGTTTTCTGTGTAGTAGTTCACAAGGCACACAACAACAAATTCAAGTTATTACTAGTGTGTCACAGAAACAGAATCTTGCAAGCTTATCTTAACTGAACCGATTCGACCGTGACACCGACAGACCGAGCGCACGTCCTTTCTAAACTGTCAAAAAATTATCCAGACGCAGCACTACTTTCGGTCCGCTTTCCATTCCTCCACGTGCTTACCGGCAATCTTCAGCTCTTTAAATTCCACACAACACTCGCGACCGGCAATGTTAACCGTGTGTCGGCCAGCCCGCTTCGAACTGTACACAGCCTCCTGGTAGATTCCGTCAATGTGCGCCCACACTGGGAGACCACGCCTCAAAATGTCCGCGGCACGAACGGCTTGCGTTGGCCGGGCGAAGTCCCCTTTGCCCCTTGGTCCATCCAGTTTACTCTCTGGGTAGGAATCCACCTTTGCTCTCCAGCGACAGTAGCAGGATACCAGTTACCGTTCGCAAAGAACACGAATATCTTCTCTTTATACGAGTACTCGTATCTGGACCCGAGCCGACACACCAGGTGCTTTCGCGGTTCCATGGAGAATTTCAGCTGGTCTTTACTGGCTGCATGTTCACACAGATACAATTCACGCATTTCGTTAGCATTCAACAAACCACTCTGAAAAGAAAACCAGGCAGACTATTGAGCTCGATAACGGTAAATCGGTAAGCAGGAATCAATCCCACCATAACGGGTCCCTTGGCCAGCTGTTCGTCACTCATCAACGGGAAACGGACATGGTACAACACCCCACCCAACAGACGACGGCGATTAGCCGGGGTCGGCGCCAGATTCTTGCGAGCACAGGCAGCCTCGGCCCATCTGTATCACCAATGAAAAACTGCAAGCGGGGTGTTGAAAAACGTCTGCATACTGTTTCTGCGTAGTTTTGCACACTAATGCTCTGAAAAATCTGCCTGTGTACAGAAAGTCGCTACACGAAAGTCACCTACTTTTCCACGACTGCGTAGATGACATTCTCCTGCGCCGACAGAGTGTTACGCTCCAAAATCAACTCCAGCGTCGTGCGTTCCAGTTTCATGGCGTAATCCGACTGGAAAACGTCATGAGTGGATGCATCTAGCACGTCCAAGCATTTCTCCACCACAACATCAAAATCCGGTGTCCATCGCTGTGCCTAGTAAGACGTTTTTGCAGTGTGACCTTACCTTACTGCCTATACACTTCGATTCCGCTCGCAAACTGAACACCTGTGCCTTACAGTCCACCGTCATACTAACATTTTCCAGATACAGCAAGCAGTTCTCAGGTTTCAGCTCACGGAGAGCAAAATCTATGCAGAGCTCTGCCAACCATGGTAGGTCGTACTTGTCGGAGCAGAGCGTCTGTAGTACATTATCCTCCTTCAGACTCTCCACCGACCCGGTGTACATGTAGTTACAAACGTAAGACAAAGTTTGAGACAGAGCCACAGAGCTAAAACACGTCTCTGTAAAAATTAGCGCGCACACGATACCTAAGCATATTGTGGAAAGCATCGGGCGGAATATCCGGGATATCGATGACTGCGTTAGTACGCTCGGCTAAGCTCCCGTAGAACATCGCATGAAATACATCGCTGCTTACGCTCAGAGTTAATCTAGGGAAGGGGAACTGTTTTTGTCCATTACGTACTGAATTACATCTCGCCCGTTGGGAAAGAAAAGCTGTCAAACGTGCCTGTGCGCTCGGATCTTCTGCACTCCGCCACAGTGACGTCCCACGGCGAATTCCACATCCGTCAAGTCACTATTGGCTAGAACATTCTTCCAACGATTGATGATCTGTGGAATGGCGCCTCGGCGTTCGGAACCCCGCACGATGCGGAAGGCTGCGTCATGATGGTGCTGATGGAGTCGACAAGTATCTGAACCTTACAATGACTGCTTCATTGTCTGCATGCAAGAGCGAGAGTTTAGCCAACCAGGAAGTTTCATTTAGCCGAGATAAAGGCTGCCGATTTCTGTTCAAAATTACAGTACAAGTTTTCGGGTGACAGTCGACAGAATGATCAAAGTCGTTCCAAAAAAAGCCAGGTTTTAACTACCGTGCGAAACGGCGAACCATGAAAATCTGAAAACATACTGCTGGCCAAAGTCAAACTAGAGATGGCAACGGCTGGCTTAACGGCTTACCGGCTGGCTGCGGCTGGCTAAAACAGCAAGCCGGCTCGGATGTATCGGCTCACCTACCTGAGCCGGCTCTAACGGCTCGGCTCTGAAC
The DNA here is from genome assembly GCF_019649055.1 of Paramacrobiotus metropolitanus. Lineage (NCBI taxonomy): Eukaryota > Metazoa > Tardigrada > Eutardigrada > Parachela > Macrobiotidae > Paramacrobiotus > Paramacrobiotus metropolitanus. The sequence goes on from NW_026570694.1 coordinate 15,883, forward strand.
GCGAGCCGGCTAAGCCGGCTTCGAGCCGGCTTAGCCGATAGTTTTTTAGCGTGGGAAAACACCAGTACTTTTTCACTAAAAAGCACTTTTTTCTGTTCTCTGTTAACGAAAAACTGTTTTTGATCAGTTTTTATTACAAAAAGGGATCTCCGAAACAAAAATTAAGCGCTTTTTTATAATATCATCGAGTTTTCAAGTCTCAAAATCGCCTTTGAACGGGCCAAAAGAGCTAAAATTTAACTTTTCAACACATTTTCCCCCACAATGCGCAAGCCGTTAGCCGACATCGGCTTACGGCTGGCTTACGGCTGGCTCGCGGCTGGCTGAGGCTCCGAGCCGGCTCAATCGGCTCGGCTAGCATCGGCTACGGCTACAATTTTGGGTCGAGCCGGCTCAGCCGAAGCCGGCTTAGCCGCGGCTCAAACGGCTTCGGCTGAGCCGTTGCCATCTCTAGGCCAAACGGCCTAAACCTCAGCAGGAAAACAGACGTAGTTGTCGGCGGGGGGTGGTTGCGAATTCTGGTTGGCTGACTGTTAACCACGTCCGGTCCACCTGTCTGGGTTCCCATTTTGCTTTCTGTGGTTCATTATGCTCATTTCCATAGTTCGCTGATAGACTGGTACCAAACTACTACCGGTGATGCGGCATCACGGAACCCACCTAGCTTGGGGCCATCAATATTTCGGTTCCTGCACGCTTAATTTTTGTGGAAAAAGTATATTATTATTATTTGTTTATGGAATACTTTTGCCAGCAATCATCCATCGGCTTTCGCGCAACTGTTCGGATACAGACAGCCCGGCGGTTTTTGTTAGATTAAGATCCTGGATTAATCAGGATCTCGTTATGTTAGATTAGGATCCACTTACTACCTGACGGGAAGACAAACTGCAAACTATAACTGAATTGAATTCTTTATCTGCTTCTCCTTTCGAAAAAGTTAGGATCATAATAAAATAATTTGCGTATCTCGTGATGATATCTGAACTTCCACCATTTCGTCCTGTCAATCAAGAACTGTGAACACTCATGTAAACAAATTCATGTTTTCATCATATCTAACCAATTCATGCAGTCACCCCAAATAATTAGAGATTCACATAAAAAACCACGTCAAAGTCTGCGCCACTACACCATTCAGCACACCCAGCACAGTCATGTTGCGTTCAGGGCCATCTGGGCAGAACACGTAATCAGAGATTCACAACATCGTGGATCGATTTGATAAAATTAGTTTAAAAAGTAAAAAATCCAGGCCTGACCTATCCAAAAAAAGCAGTTACACGTGAGTAACTTGAAACGTCTATGTTGCTGCGGGTGGCTTGCGCGGTGCCTGACTGCTGATGAGCCACATCAAAGGATCGAATAACATTTGTACGGAGTAAAATAGCGTTGTCACACTCTGTACCCAGCTGGGTGGTGGCGCACGCAGAAACACCAGCGCCCAGTAGATATTTGAGGTCCCCAGCAAATGATCACACTGATGGAGGTCAACGTTAATACTACGTACGGCCTGACCTTACGTCGCCTGCCACCTTCCCTTGGAACTGGCGCAACTAGCGCTTTATCCACCCCGGGTTCTTCCGCAATCGCTGGTTTAACGGATACGACGCCATCCGCTGATTGATAAAATTCCTCTTGTCTTCCGACTCGTCTTCTGTTCCATCGCCTTACCATAACATATATGTAAATAAAGACAATCAGCGCAAGAGGAATCCCGCGGTGGAGGAAGAAATCGGCCAGTTGCCATTCTATTCTGTCTGCGACCACTGCTTTGCAACGAATCTGTTCTTTTGCTGGACTGTTACGGAGGAAATCTAACAGGACGACCGGAAGCTTGACAACGTGGACGTAGCCTACCACCGCCAGGCACAGTAGAATGGCGATCTTTTTGTTATGACGCTGGCGGTACGACACAGGGGTACCTGACGGCCCATAGACGATTCAAGGCGATGAGGGCATGCAGCAGCGTTGGGATAAGACTGATCACCATCTGGAAATAAGCATTGATTGCACAGAGGGTTTGGCCTCCTGGCCACGCTCCGGTAATGTAGTGGATCAAGCCCGCAGGTCTTGTGATCAGCTGGGATGTGGATGCAATATGGCCCAGGGAAATGGCGATAAGATAAACGGTGAATGCAGTTACCTGGATTTGCGGGAGAAATTGTAGTACAAGCAACGCAAGATTAAACACAGCTGCGGCGCATACAAGAGTTAATTGTGCGATTATTAACGGAGTCCAGCTGAGTTGAAAGGAGAGGATTAAAGTTGTGTTAACGATAACTGTTGCGTTTTCCTTTGCGCTGTTTGCATCCATATTAGTAATCTGTGAACACCAGGTTTTGCACCAGATAATTGCTT
>NW_026570695.1:0-18203 GCF_019649055.1 Paramacrobiotus metropolitanus
AAAACGATGAATCACGCCTATGTTAAGCTATGGGAACTTTCCCTGCACGCGGATTGGCTGCCTCTTAAGTACTGATAAGCGGTCGTTATGACGTCACAAGGAAGTTCGAGAATTTTCGCGCTATTTTCCGCAAAAAAAACAAATTATTTTAGGTCGGCTAGAAAGTTTATCTAGTCGGATTTTGAAGTTTTTAACCGTTAGAAATTAGTTTTATTAATTTAGAAAATTTTCTGATGGTCGAAAAGCCGTTAGAAATCAAGAATAAGAAAATTTCCGACCTGTTGCCGGTTAGCCTTTGTCTAGCTGTCTAGACAGGTTCGTTGACCTAGCAGGTCGGTTCTCGACCAAAAGCAAAATTCCAAGTCGGTTTCTCCGTCGAAAGTTACTTTTTCACCGTTAGAAATGTTAGATTTACGGATAGAAATTGTTTTCTACCACTAGAAAATGAAATGCCGACCTAGTTTCGGCTAAAATCGACCTCTAACTGTGACTTTACCAGTGTCGGTGTCGGTGTCGGTTCCGGTCGATTTCCTCCGTCCGAGGTCGGAAATCCGTCGTTTCCGAGCTGAAATCCGCGAGTAAAGTTGCGGGTCGCTGTTCAAAGCGAAGGTCCCCGTATAATTGGATTAATCCTTCGCGCTGCAGACTCTCGTTCGAGTCTGATCCGTCAGTTGAGAAAAGTCCGTGCTGTTGGAAATGCGCTCTTCAATGTGGAAGAGACCAAGAAAACTGTGCTCACCAGCTGGGCAAGAATCACTTCAGTGATCCTCGTTTTCCTCAGCTGTAAGACGATGCGACCGTTCTGATCAAAGTCAAGGGCAGATTGCTTCAGCAATCATCTGACAGTGACTTTCAGGTTCCTCACAATTTCTCCGTGAATTGAGCCTTCACCGTCTCCTCAAAGGGTCCGTCAAAAAGAAAACTAAACGATTCTGCTTACCATGTAACAGGCAAGCAGAGGAGATCACGAGTGTGCTTTATTGACAAATAAAGGGAACAATGCTGCGTAATAGCAGGAAAGCAAAACAAAGCACTGATGGCTAAGCAAGCAAGTGAATGCTAGAAGAGCTCTTGAGCGTTCGCCAAGGCGTGAAAAAGCAACTGGCGGCAAGCACGTGCTGTGTGCCATCAGCTGTGTGATGATGCGCAGACTGGACTCAATCCAACGCGAGCGTATGAACGCTGAGTCATACTGCGAGAGAGGGACGAGAGAGTAAGTATGCTCAGTGTGCGCCGCGTATATCCGCTCCAGCGGATATGGAGTGCAGTGCAGCCACACACGCACGTACAGAGAGGCGATATGGCAAGCATGAGTGCAAATACGTCCATGGTGGGCCGTATGCACCAGGCGCAGTCATGTGCCTCTGACAGTAAGAAGCCTCAGAAACGTGAGAAACATGAGCAACCTAAGAAAACCTAAGAAATTTAAGAAACTTAAGAAACCTAAGAAACCTACGAAACCTAAGACCCCTAAGAAAGCTAAGAAAAAAAGCAAAAAATACGATTGCGGTAATCGCCAGCTTGACCACTTTTATTATTTCGCCCTGGTTTTACTTTTTATTTTGTTTGCCGAAGCGATGCCGAAGGCCACGGGCTGCCTCTGTCGCTGCGACAATACAAATGAATAGCCCACGTCCGTCTATGGGGGCCCATGGCAACAATTTCTTTTTCAGGGCCTCTGTTTTCCCGTTGGGAATTCAGTATTATTTTTGAAATTGTTTTTGTTGTAATTCAGTAGTGTAACTCCTTTTGTTATGGTAACACATGCTGAATCGCAAGAAATTAAACTGAGGGAAACTGGGAAAAATAGGACGCTTAATTATGTAATTCGTTGATCGAAAATATTAGGTATTATTAATATGATTTTGATATGACTGGGAAAGTACACTGGATGCAGTCATAAAAAGTACGTAGTTTCAAACCGTATATGATGAAGTTAAGCAAGAGATAAAAAAATATGTGTAAGCATGTTGTTGTTTTATAATTGAATTAATTTATCTGCTTTCGTTTTGGATCCGACTGGTCGACTGGCGATGGACGTTTTCGGTTGTCGGATGTTGTTTGTGCACTGGTGTCGGTATCGTCATCAATAAATCCGATATCTTGCGCCCATTTGACAAGTTGCTGTGCAACTCCGACGGCTGAGATTCGGAAATAAGTTTTTTTCCACTGGGATTGCAAACATTTGTATTGTTCATTGTACATCAGGTTTGCGAAAAACACCGGCTTGTTCAGATACGCTTGATCAAAAAATTCGGCCTGATGAAGGAAGGAAAAGTTGCATGTTAATAGTGTAGAAAATGTAATTTGTGTACATTATTACATAAAGTAAAATACTGAATCTCAATAAACGTGAATTTAAAAAAAAATTTAATGTTTAATAAATTTTTGTAAATAAATTTTTAAATTTAACCTTAATAAATTTATAATTAATAAAACCTACCAGGTTGCCCCATAATGTTATCGTAGCTGATGAGTTTTGATCCCGAACTGTTACATTTCGAATCGGTTTTTTCCGGTTGTTGAAAAACTTCTCCTGTTTGGGCTCGATTTTTTCGACAATTGCTAGGTAATCTGGAAATAGTGGTGCTGTGATCATTAAGGTGCAAATATGACGCCAAACGTGATTGAAAAAATAATTGTCTTCAGGCAATACTTCTCAGGTGGCCTTTATTCGAAGAGAGCGTCGCTTCGGCAAGAGTGGTAAGAATATGTGGTAGAACTTCCTCTTCTTGCGTTTCGTTAATCGTTGTTTTGTCCGTTATGTAGAGATTTCCGTTTTCGGTTGAATCGTAACGGAAGTTTTCGTTGACCTTTCTCAAATCGTAATTCGTGAATAGGTATGTCTAATACAAAAAGAAATAATTATTTTGTGACCGATTTAGGGTACCAGTTAATAATGCAATTTGTTTACAGTTGTACTTTTTGGAAGTGTTTCGAATTGAATTTCGGTGGTCAAAACGGCGACAGTATTTGTTTATTTTTTCAACTTTTATATGACCAAAGTTAGAAATACAAAAAAATAATAACTTCCTAGAGGTTTACTTGCCACGCAATAAACATGTAAAGTATAACTTATTGTCTGTTCCTGTCAGGTGTTATTTCTTTAATACTATAGTTGTAGTTGGAAATGTTAAAAAAGTTCGGCCGGCGTTTTGTCGTACAAAAAGTCGGCGGGCAGGGAATTTTGCCGCTGTTTTGAGATTGGGAGGGCGAAATTCTGCCGGCGTTTTGACATTGATTAAATACTTGCAAATATTGCTCAGTACCTGTCCAATTTGCATTGCCTGTAGTTTCGGGACGTGGTTTGCGAATGCAGTGACCATCATGCTACCACAGTTATCTCCGAATAAGCAGGACTGTGATATTCCATATGAATTTGTAGCATGTGGTGGCAGTTTGAACAGAAGGTTGAGTTTAATGGGCCTGTAAAATAGGTAACTTGATGGTAACTTCTGATTATGGTTGTACGTAAATTATTGTTGTTATTGTTACGTTGCGTTTTCAGTGATCGCGGCACTGGCTTTTGCTGTAGTCACAGGCTCCGTTTCGGTTGGAAAATATGATCCAATGGTTTTGGTCTAGTGAGTTGTGAGGTACTGCGGTCCGGCAGGCGATCTTTTACGAGTACTTTCGGATTGGTAGATACAACATGTTCGTACGCGCATATAATTAGTCGATAGCTAGAATAAGTCATTCAAGTAAAAATAAATTCAAAGTAAATTGTATGTGGTCGTAAAAAGACCAGGTACGTAAGCAGTTGTCTACATTATTGCATTGTTAGCGTAAATTAATTAGTAAATAAATTAATTAATAAATGAATTTTAAATAGTTAATAAGTTTGCATACTTATTAATAACAAAATGCTTAATTAATACTTAATATATATAATAATAATTATGTGGTTATAAAGTTCACTGGATAAACATGAAGTTCACTGGATAAAGATGAAGTTAACTAGTTCTTGTCGTACTATTGCCTATATATACGTATTTATAAATGCGTATAATAAATCAAAAAAATTTAGTAATTTAAAAATATATATGCAGCGAAAATAGTCAGTATACGGGTTACGCCTAAGCCTATGGCACGGTGCGGATTTTAGTCTTTTCGATTTCGATCAATTTTTACCTGGCTTGTACACTCTGTAACTTTGACATCCTGAAACACTTTTCTTAAAGGTTAGTTTCTTAGATCCATAACTGTCGGTTGAGAGTACGCATACAGGTGTGGCTGCACGTTGGGAAGGGCGTTATTTCCATATTTTTAAAGCAGGAAATTAAATGCTTGCGCAACAGTGAAGGAACGAAGGTTAGTTCGGCAGGATTCTGATCGAAAAGTAGTGCGGTTGCAAACGCTATTGCAAATACGCCACAGTCCGTTCCATTTTGTTGTCGTTGCACTGATTCGTACTGGAGTAAAATCCGATCCATAGTATTGTTTTTGATTTGTTTTTTTAATTGTCGTATGATGTCAAAATTGGGATTTTGAGAATCCAGAGAGTCGTACACTTTTATGATGTCCGTAGTGCGAACAATGGCCTGATAATGATTTCCGTTGATAAAAATAATTTGCATGCCAGAATCACCGTTAGCAATGGTACTTTCAAAATCGCTTTTTTGGAAGTTGGCTATATATTCGAGACCGGAGAAAAATTTACTCGTAAGAACTTTCTGGCTATTTCGTTTTTGTAAAAGAAAAATGGCAGCATCAATAACGTTTATGGTTAGCGGTTCTTCATTTATTATCTCTTCGTAGTCGGTAGGGGAAATTTGTAGTTGCTGGTTCCAATAGTTCCCGTTCGCAAATAGGTTAATCGGTGGTAATGGGAGATTTGTGGAAGTAGGGAATACAGGTGTAACGGTATTGGTACTTCCCGGTTGCGTTTGTACAGACTGTACACGTCGTGTAATGGTGGACGGACTATTGCTTGGTGCTTTCCGCTTTTGATTACTGCGTCTAACGTGTGAGAAGACTTCACAGTGAAGCTGAATTTCAGATGGAGGTGATTGTGAAGTGTCCGTTTTTTCAATCCGTAATAAAATATCCAGCACCCATTGGTCAACAAATATCGATTGTTCGAATGTTCCGATAATGAATAAATTTTTGAGTGATTTGACACGCGAAATCGCAGTATAGCACGGTTTTCTTATGTCGACGATTACTTTCTCTAATGTTTGGCCTTGGATTTTGTGAATAGTCAGAGCATACGCTAATTGTAGAGGGAATTGTTCTCTGTATCCAATTACTTTGCCAAATATCTTGTAGGTGTTCTTAAATCGGGGGATGCATAGAGTCAGTCCAGTTTGAATCGATTTAACAGTAATAATTCTGGTATTGTAATCTGTCACTTCTGCAATTGTGCCATTGTGCCATCCACTGCTTACATCAATATTTCTCAATAACATTACTTTTGCCCCCCGTTTAATTTTTAATAAATCAGGGAAACGATCGTGACACCATTTGTTAACTCTTCGTTGGTCCACTTCACTGAGGGATTCCTTGTTAAGTCCATAGTCACGAGCTTCGAAGTTTATTTGATCGGTATCCAAAGCCGCAAGGTATTTTTCGCACCATTCGTTCTCTGTATCTATATGTGGGCAGATTATTGGAACATAATTGTTGGGATCGATCATTACTTCTTCGGCCGCTATAGATCTTTGTTTTAATGACTTTTGCACAGACTGAGAGCAGCTACCGTATCGAAGATGTTTTAAAACTTCTTGAAAATCCGGATCACTTTGTCTGTGAATGGCTGTCAGCGTGGTGACCTTAAATTTTGGCCAATGTTTTCCTAGGAAAATTGAATGGTTCTGTTTATCTAAAGCAACGGGTGGTAGTCATGCGGGGTCACCAAGGAGAATTACAGATACACCACCAAAGACTTTGAATCTCTGATTTCTTTTGTTGACCTTTTGTAGTAAACTGCTTAGTGATGTTAGTACTTCCTGAGTGACCATGCTCATCTCATCAATAATTATGACGTCAACCAAATGTGCTCTCCAGTATTCAATGGTGTCTCTTTCTGTTTTGTGTTTGTTATCTATTCCGATCCCAAAGTACGAGTGAATAGTAGTTCCACCGATAATATTGGCAGCGGTTCCCGTAGGTGCTACGACGCACACATGCGTGCGCGTGTTGCGTTTGGCTAATTCCCAGTGTACATGTTTTACAATAACGCTTTTGCCCGTTCCAGCGCAGCCAATAATCGATAGCAAAGTCTGGTTGCCTTTCGCGATGTTGGTAATGACTTCGTTAGCGATGTCCATTTGTTTACCCGTTGGCAGTACGGGCTCAGTTTCTGGTTTAGGGAAATACTTTTCATCATTTATAAGTTCTGTTTCGGTGGTCGATTCGAAGCAGCTTTCGTTATACATGTGTTCGATATTGCATAAGGCTTCCTCTGTAGCTTCAGCAAAGTCGGGAAAAGTTTTGAGGCAAAGGTCAGCCAGTTCTCGTATTTTGGTTATTGATAATCCCTTGCTTACTGCTCTTCCAAATGTATCTTGGACAATAGCTTCATCTATTAAATTCCTTATGATGCATTCCTCCAAAAACGTTTTGTTAGTATTATGGGGTGAAAAATATGGTTCATTTCGGAAAACTGGATTTTTGGAGAGGAATAGCTGCCGATAAAATGCGTCGGTGTCAGTTGAATCTGTTAAAACGAATCGGAAACGTTTGGAAGCCGGAACTCTTCGTTTTTTTACTTTGGTTTCACTTGAATTGCCGATAACTTCTGCGGAACGAATTTGATTAAGTATGTCGATTGTGCTTGCTCTTAGTCCATTCCAGTACATCGTCGTTTTTTCGGATGTATTAACGGTTTCATTTGTGTCGTCAGGTTCAAAGTCGTTTTCTTGCACACTTGACGGTGTAGAAGTCGAAGAAAAGTACTCAAAAAATTCGGTGTATGTGAGATCTTTAAGTCGCTCGTTTCGTTTCAGATATTTTTCGTATTTTGTGTCATAATAATCTGTGTCCGTAGGCTTTTCTTGTCTGTTGAATCCCTTTCGAAGGGTTTTATACGTTGGGTCAACTTCATCTATTAGGTAAATACACTGCACAGATGAGCCATGCAAATCTTTGCTGAGTAATCGTTGTGATGCTTCGAGAATGCCGGTGATTTTTGTTGACAAATGCTTTTGGACTGAGTTCTGAAACGTAGTTCGAATTCTTAGTTTCGGTTCCGATTTCGCAACATATTTTGCGAGGTAGAGTTGCCATCCGTTAGAAGTTATTTTTTGAACGTTAATGTGTCCTTGCCAAAATAACAATAGAGTTGAGTTGTAGGGGACTATTCTCTCGTCTTCGGGTGAGTATCGTGGGTACTCGTATCTAACTTTGGTTTCGTCTAATTTGCATTCCGGATTAGGTGTATGGAATGGAAATCCATATTTGCATTTTGTGAGTTGCTGTCCGGCAACACCTTTAAAACATCGTTCAGGAATACAGCGTTCGTGTATTTGAAATTGCAAAATTAATTGACGTATGTACTGAGACAGGGCATCGTTTTCTTGTGGGAAGTGCGCTTGTACTAGCGTATTTTCCGTCCATGTTTCAACCCAAATGACAAGATGAGTATGAATGGCACCTCTCTTCTGATATTCATGTCGGTACCAGTAACCTTTAATTTTGCCAAATGGGCTTTCGTGATTCAGTAGGAATTTTTGCTTAAACGCTAGCCATCTTTGATGATATGCCAAGGTAACTTCTACTGGATTGTTAACGGCAGTGCTGGTTAATGTTCGGTTAATATCAGTGTAGTTTTTTGGATGTTCTCCTGGCTTGTTGGTACACGCAAACTGGATTTCAGGCCAAGCATCATTTTGAGTCAATGTGACAAAAATATCTGGTTGCCCAAGGTAATTGTCACTTGAAATGGCAAATATATCGGCAGTGCAACTAGCCCAGTAACTCGCAGAACCAATGAGTCTCGGTGGTAGCTCTTTGCCGTATGGTGTATGGTTGTCGTATTCAGTGGCGTCCTTTTCTGGACCGGCAACCATTTTTTTGCGGTTATTGATAAAAAATTTGTTAGCCGAAAACAAATGGTTTTTTATTTTTCGGTCTAGTTGCACAAAAATAAACATTTTACATTTTCGGAAATTAGGGCTGCGATGTAGCAGTTTGTTTCGGTGCCATGTTGCCATTCGTCCATTATATTTTTGGTATCCACCTCTTGCAAAGGGAAATAAAATGGGGAAGCACTTAGGATCAAAATCGCTGTCTGATAGCTTTAATGTTACCGATTTCATAAAATCGGTGGTGTCATTAGGGTCAGGGAGAAAACACCGACCAACAGTGTCATCAGTAATATTTTCTGTAATTTCTTCATTGTCTATGTACTCTGGTTCAATAAGTGCTTCCGTTTCGACACCCAGGTCATTTTCGTTAAGAAGGTTTTTTCCATTTACAGTTTGTGGAGTTTCAGTTAGCCAAGCCCACAGTGTTTCGGCAAGGCACGCAAATCTGTCGTATAGTGGGTTATTATGGCGTAACCATTGTACTGCTGCGACGACTGTGTTTGGTAAATGCTTCGTAACTTCTGCATTCTTTTGTACGATAGCTCCTAGTAGCCCTTGATAATGTTCGTCGGAGTTTTTCCAGTACTGCATGTCTCCCTATATATTCACCATTTGATGTTTTGCTATACAACGAAAACTCTCGATTTGCCGATCGATCGGATAAACAACGATAATAAAAATTTAACTGCAAAATTACTTAAATAGGTACACTGGTAAAAAGCTAAAAAACTAACAAAAAGCTAAGAAACGTAAGAAACCTGTAAACCTGTAAAACCTGTAAAAGTAAAGGTAAAAGTAAAAGCCAAAGGTCTAAGAAAGCTGTTGACCTTTCTTCATTGCTTAGTCACGGATTTAAAACCTGAGAATGTAAAGAAATAAGAAGCTTCGGAAGTCACAAAAGTAAACAAACGAAGGAAATTAATAAACAATGAAGGTAATCTATTTAGTCAACCTTAATAACTTAGAAAAACTATAAGGGTTTGCGTTAACGGCCGTATACGGGCACAGGCACATACGTTTGGTTTAGATAAACGATCACATACCTGATAATGTTGGTACTGCGCTCGTACGGGATCTGTTGCTTTGTAAACGCAAGAATAGATTCTGCCTAGGGATAGAAGTTGATGACATGTTGGATTATTTACGGTTTCAAGCACTTCGGGTAAGACAACGTCCTCTGTTACAGGATTTCCATGGGGGTTGCTCTTTTGAAAGGCATTTGGGCAATTCTGACATTCTCGACATATTTTAAATTTTTTTTCCGGTGTCGTAAACTCGTTTGGGAATAATTTATGAAGCATATATTTCCCCTCGTCTTTTTCAGTCGATTGGTATATCCGATCCCCTTCAACGAAGTTGGATCCGCAAATACCGCAGGTTTCTTTAAAGATATTAGACGAACACAGAGCAAATCCATGAAATAAGCATTCTAAAAGATTTTTCCGTGGTGTCGTAACAAGTTTCCAAGATTCGGCTGGAATTTCACGATAATCGGGAATGATTATTTTTGCAAGGTGATTAAAAATAAAAGGATATTTCCAGGGTGATCGGATCCATTTGCGTAGTTCTTTTTCTATTTCAGAAAAGTGTTTTCGTAAAGGAAACTTTTGTGCCATGGTTTTGGAGAGAGATCGTTGTTCAGTTCCCATAATTTCAACTGCTGTTGCAGGTTTTCCAGATAATTCTGATCCGGTGACCTTTCCGATATCCGTAGCTGGTTTTTCTTTAGGTCGTTTTGTTGTGCATTTCCTTTCACGGAATTCGTTTTGACGAGATGGCGGGTTGTTTACCTTTTCTGCAGCACTGGTGTTTTTTTCTTGTTGGAGCTTTCGCCGTCTTAAAGCTCGTCTCGTTGCACATTTTCCAGTATTACGAGTCTTTTTGCCTATATTCGATTTCTTTTTCATCAGGGCTTTATCAAAAACTGTTAATTTAAATCGTCAGAGGCAAACTTCTTATCTGTTAAACAAAATTCTTAATTTGTAAAGAATTTCAAAAATAATTTCAATAACAACAACATTATCGTTATTATGAAGTTTAATTTTAATAATTAAAAAATATTTTTCCTTATTTTTGGGTTTGTATCTCTGTCGCTCCGTAGTACCCCATGTTTGCGTATGGAGGCCCATGGTAACGTTCGGTTTTTTGGGGCTTTTGCTTGCCCTTTGGAGGCTATCGATTCCTTTGAGGCGTATGATTTCTCGCGCGATTGTAACGGCTTTAGAGCTTTTTACCGCGTCGAAATCGGTTCAAGTTGCGGCCCAAGTTTGTTACGCAATGCACACTTCGCAACGATTGATCGCATCGCTCTCTGCCGTTAAGAAAACCACGAAAGAAACACAAGAAACCTAAGAAACATAAGAAGTCTGAGAAAACTAAGAAAATCTAAGAATCTTAAGAAATCCAAGGAACCTTTATTTTGTAGCGTTTTCCACAGTTTTCCATGAATTATTAGTGAAGCAAAGCCAAAGGGCGCGGTCTGCCTTTGTCGTTCCGCATTAGCTTATGTTAGTCTATGGGGGCCCATGGCAATAATTTGTTTTTTGGGGCTACTCCTTCCCTTTTGGGGCGTATCGATGCCGCAATAGCGTAAGAACATTCGCGCCGTTGAGACGAATTTAATGCACTTGGCCGCGTCGAAATCGGTTCAGCCGTTCGCCCAAACATTGGCGACATTATCAATCGTGTATACGTGGTTACATAATTTTCTTAGCAAAGGCCGTCACGGCTGTTACGGATGTAGTTAACAAGCTGAGCACGGATGAATATTGGCTTACGACGATTTTAAAAACTTTTTATTTTCTTTGCAGTACATTGTTTAGCATGTAATTAGTTTCTCGAAAAGTCAGCCAGACAACTGCTCAGGATGGTTGTCCGCGACGAGCGTACTGCGTTGGTGACCTTTAACCCTGGAGCTTGTTTTGTTTTCTTCTCGCGTGCTAGGTTTCTGTTCATTCTACTCAAAATTACCAAACTATTAAGCTACTCTAGCAGATGCAGCGGCCGAAATGATTTGTTCACTCAGTCCGTGAACAGAAGAAACGCAGAGGCCGAAGCTTTTCTTTTTGTTTGAGTATACTAGTGTAGTATAAAATGTGCCCGTGGTAACCGGCCAACCATGTTAGCTCTAGGCATCCATGGTAACAAGCCTTTCAGTGACCACTGGCCTTAATCATTTGATGATAGCAAGACAAGACTGGCCTTAGATCACCCGCAAGACTGAGAGGTTTTCAAAACATTTTAAAGCATGAAGATCGGATGAGCAGAAGCGGAGATTACCGCGGTCTAACAGGAGAGGCCGAAGACCTGCTAGAGATGTTTGGTATTCATATAACCAGTTTACGGGATCTACATCCGCACACAAACTTTTGCGGCGCAAGTTTGTTACGCAATGCACACTTCGCAACGGTTGATCGCATTGGTCCCAGCCGCAAAGAAAACTACGAAAACTAAGAAAAAGAAAATATAAGAAAACTTGAGAAACCCTAAGAAAACTAAGAAACCAAAGAAATCTAAGAAACCTAAGAAACCAGCTCAGTGCATTGGGCCGCAAGGTGCGACAATGATCAAGTGAAATACTGCAAGAAACGCAGAGGCGAAGCCAAAGCTGTTTCATGTTTGAGCTAATTGAGTAGTACATACAGTGTACTGTGACCGTGGTAACAGACTAGCCCATGTTAGCCCTATGGCATCCATGGTAACAAGCTTTCAAGTGACCACTGGGCTTGAGGTTCTGCATATAACAAGCAACGATGAGTCTTAGATCACCCGCCAGGCCGAGCGGTTCCCAGAACATTTTAAAGCGAGAAAATTGGATGAGTGGGAGCTGAGATCATAGCGAACAAAGAGGAGAAGCAGAAAACCTGCAAGAGATGTATAGTATTCATATAACCAGTTGACGGGATCTACATCCGTACACAACCTTTTGCGGCGCAAGTTTGTTATGCAATGCACACTTCGCAACGGTTGATCGCATCATTCCCAGCCGTTAAGAAAACTACAAAATTCAAGAAAGAAGAAAATTAAAGAAACCGAAGAAACCGAAGAAACCGAAGAAACCTAAGAAACCTAAGAAACCTAAGAAACCTAAGAAATATCGTATATGAAAGAATACGAGGTATATCGATTACGCTGGTGGGATTGACTGCGATTAATTTTTGCACATGTTTTTTAAATTTTCAATACTTTGTAACGTGCCGATGCCGAAGGCCGCGGTCTGTCTCGGTTTTTCCGAACGGTCCGCGAACAGACAATGCATTTACCATGTATGTCTATGGGGGCCCATGGCAACAATTTGTTTTTTGGGGCTACTCCTTCCCTTTTGGGGCGTATCGATGGCGCAATAGCGTAAGAACATTCGCGCCGTTGAGACGAATTTAACGCACTTGGCCGCGTCGAAATCGGTTCAGCCGTTTGCTCAAACATTAGCGACATTATCAATCGTGTATACGTGGTTACGGATGTATATAACCAGTTTACGGAGGACTACACCCGTAACCAATTTATCGGCGTCGGCTTTTGGTGATTAATTAATTTTGTTTTTGTTCGCATCGAGGCCTCTGGCCGAGGGGTGTCGTGTCATTTATGCACATGGGAACAACTTGTCCATGTATGTCTATGGAGGCCCATGGTAACAACTTTCCTTTCCGGTCCCCTTTTTTCCCCTCGAGGCGCATCGTCTCGGTAATAGCGTAACATCCACCGCGTCGTTGCAGCGGTTCTGGCGCACTTGGCCGCGTTGAAATCGGCCTACCCGTTCTCCCAAACATAGGTTTTTTAACCTTACTCTGTCACGGTTGTTACGGATGTAGTTAACAAGCTGAGCACGGATGAATATTGGCTTACGACTAGGTACTGTAAATAAGTGAGTTAGGATTTGTTGTTACTAGTAGTCGCAGAATTACGTCGTAGTATTACTGTTTAGTGAACCGGGTTGTGAGATTGACCGAACTGTTGATACAGCTCAGTGCATTGGGCCGCAAGGTTCGACAGTGTCACAGTGATCAAGTGAAATACTGCAAGAAACGCAGAGGCGAAGCCAAAGCTGTTTCATGTTTGAGCTAATTGAGTACATTCAGTATACTATGACCGTGGTAACAGACTAGCCCATGTTAGCCCTATGGCATCCATGGTAACAAGCTTTCAAGTGACCACTGGGCTTGAGGTTCTGCATATAGCAAACAACAATTAGTCTTAGATCACCCGCCAGGCCGAGCGGTTCCCAGAACATTTTAAAGCGAGAAAATTGGATGAGTGGGAGCTGAGATCATAGCGAACAAAGAGGAGAGGCAGAAAACCTGCAAGAGATGTATAGTATTCATATAACCAGTTTACGGGATCTACATCCGTACGTATTGTCGTGGCGGACATTAGTTTCGAAAATTTCGATTCAAAAAAACGTAAGAATCATATGTGTTCAAAAAATTTTATGAGCGTTAGAATTGTAAGAAGCCTTAAAAACGTAAGAAACATGAGCAACCTAAAAAAACCTAAGAAATCTAAGAAATTTAAGAAACCTACGAAACCTAAGAAACCTAAGAAAACCTAAGAAATCTAAGAAATTTAAAAAAACCTAAGAAACCTAAGAACCCTAAGAGAGCTAAGAAACAAAGCAAAAAATTAGAAAACTGGGTACCCAGTTTTCTAAGCTAATCCATAAATTCAAGCTGACCTTTCCAACACACACTTGCCGAGCGCGAAGCGTGAGTCTTACCTTATTTTGTGTAAGACAACTGGTCGCGATCACTTTAAATAAATATTCAGATGACAAAGAACGCTTCCGTTGTTGGTCTTTCGCCTACAGGCGTTGTCTGGTTTGGTGGCTCGTCTGGGCTGCAATTTTGCTTCTTCTAGAAAACTCACAAATTCTATTGAAGCTAGAGTAGCCAGGAAGGTAATAGCCGAAGTTATTCATTCTGGTGCACAACCAACGCAGCGGCGATGCCTATGATTTTACTTGTTCAAATACAATGTCCTGGGCAACAGACCGGTCCATGCTACCCCTATCGCATCCATGGTAACAAGATTTTGGTTGACCACTGGGCTTGAGATTCTGAAGATATCAAACAACTATTGGCATTAGATCACCCGCCAGATCGAGAGGATTTCGGAACAGTTTTAAGCAAGTAAATTGATTGAGTAGAAGCTGAGATTACCGCGTTGGAACAGCAAAGCAGAAAAGCATGTCGCAGCTTTGAAGCGATGTCCAAAGCCGCGACATGCAGGCCCATGGCAACAGTTTGTTTTTGGGGGCTCCTGCTTCTCCCTAGAGGCGCATCGGAATGGCAGTAGCGCAACATTACCCGCTTCGTTGCGACGATTCTGGCGCACTTTATTGCGTCGAAATCGGCCTACCCGTTTGTCCAAACATAATTTTCTTAGCAAAGGCCGTCACGGCTGTTACGGATGTAGTTAACAAGCTGAGCACGGATGAATATTGGCTTACGACTAGGTACTGTAAAATAAGTGAGTTAGGATTTTTTGTTACTCGAAGTCGTAAAATTACGTCGTAGTAATGCGTACTGTTTAGTGAACTGGGCTGCTAAAATTATGTGAGAGATTGACCGAACTGCTGATGCAGCTCAGTGCACTGGGCCGCAAGGTGCGATAGTGAATCAAGTGAAATACTAGAAAACGGTAATGTGCTTTTCGACTTCATTTCAGATCTTACCAAAATCTAAAAGATCCAATATCAAATTATGGACTGATTGAAATAAGCGGTTTCCGTCGGTTAACCACAAGCAACACAGAGGCGAAGCCAAACTTTTTTGTGCAAGTGCGGTATGACGTGCCCGTGGTAACAGGCCAGCTCATGTTAGCCCTATGGCATCCATGGTAACAAGCTTTTGAGTGACCACCGGCCTGAGAATTCTTAAAACAGCAAAAGGTCGTTAGTCTCACAACACCCACCGCCCTGAAAGGATTCTAGAATATTTTAAAGCATGAAAATCGGTTTATCAGGAGCTGAGATCACCCGGGACAATGAAGAGAGGCCGAACACCTGCTAGAGATGTTTAGATGTTTAGGCCGAACACCTGCTAGGGATCTACATCCGTACAAAAACTTTTGCGGCGCAAGTTTGTTACGAAATGCCCACTTCGCAACGGTTGATCGCATTGGTCCCAGCCGCTAAGAAAACTGCGAAATTTAAGAAAGCGAAAATCTAAGAAAACGTCAGAAACCCTAAGAAAGCCTAAGAAACCTAAGAAAACTAAGAAACCCAAGAAATATAAGAAACCTAAGAAATTAAGAAGCCTAAGAAACCTAAGATATCTAAGAAATATCGTATATGAAAGAATACGAGGTATACCGATCACGGTGGTGGGATTGACTGCGATTACTTTTTGCACATGTTTCTTAAATTTTCAATACTTTGTAACGTGCCGATGCCGAAGGCCGGGGTCTGTCTCGGTTTTGCGAAGAAAATAGCGCTGCATATTTTTTAAAGCAATATTACATAATTATATGCAATATTGCTTTAAGCTATGGATCCACGTCGCGTGATATTGTAACTTGTAATTTTGTAACTTAAGAAAGACAGAAATTAACTGAGAGCAGAGAGAAAACTAACTTTTGTAAACTCAGGAGAGACAGAAATGTTAACTTTTGTAACTTAGGAGAGATAGACTTGCTGTAACTGAGAACAGACAGGGTGCAGATGCATGGGAGGAGCAGGTTATGTGAACGGTGAAAGAAAGCACTGAATTCCATGGCCAGTTGATCCAGAGTTTCAAGCGCTATTTTTGCGTTTACGCTTCCATAAAATTTGTTAACCTATATCTCAGAAGAAAGAGAAAAAATTTATAAGCTTTTTGATCTCTGATTAGTAATTATTTATGGCGAACCAAGAAAGTTATCCTTGTTTTGGTTTCTCGTAGACAGAGCATAGGGTGCAAGCAACGCCCCCATCGCACGGACCCATGCTATGTCTATGAGAAACCGAAACGAACATAACTTCCTTGGTTCCCTATAAAAACCTACTCTCAAGATATCAAAAAAATTCTGAAATTTTATTCTCTGTTCTGAAACATTGACTGGAATGTTTCATCAGGGAGACATAGAAAAACGGAAGCTGCAAGTTTTGGAGATCAAGTGGCAGTCGCGACTTGGATCTGCTAGCCAGACTAATACATGTAAGCGCGTACGCGAGGTGGCTGCCGCAGACCAGCTCGCTAAAACGGGCCAACAGCCACGCACTCAAGCGAACTCCCCAGTAAACAAATTCCATAACAACATTTTTTTGCAGTTTTAAATATTTTTAATATGTAATCAAACCGTCCATTTTCTTCGCAATGCGGCTACGAGCCGCGCCACGCTAAGTGTTTTTCCGAACGGTCCGCGAACAGGCAATGCATTTATCATGTATGTCTATGGGGGCCCATGGTAACAATTTGCTTTTTGGGGCTACTCCTTCCCTTTAGGGGCGTATCGATGGCGCAATAGCGTGAGAACATTCGCGCCGTTGAGACGAATTTAACGCACTTGGCCGCGTCGAAATCGGTTCAGCCGTTCGCCCAAACATTAGCGACATTATCAATCGTGTATACGTGGTTACGGATGTAGATAACCAGTTTACGGAGGACTACATCCGTAGCTAATTCGGCGGCGTGAGGTTTCCGAATCGGTTTCGTATTTCGGCGATTCATTTTCGTTTCTGTTCGTGCCGTAGCCGGTAATGTGCTTTACGTCACTGAGGATTGTTCTTAACAATTTGCATTAACTACTGTACTACACTGTTTGGAGCGAAGTCCGAAGCCAAGACGTGCAGGCCCATGGCAACAATTTGTTTTTTGAGGCTCCGTATTCCCCCTTGAGGCGCACCCGGTTGGCAATAGTGCAACATTACCCGCGTGGTTGCGACGATTCTGGCGCACTTGAGCGCGTCAAAATCGGCCTTCCCGTTTGGTCAGACATAGGAACATTAGCCTATGCCGTCATGGTTGTTACGGATGTAGTTAACCAGTAGCGTTTTAAATTACTTGCTGGATTATTTAGATTTGTTATTACAGTATAGTACTGTATTGATTATATCTGTATTCATTAATTATGTTCATAACTTATAGCACTTACGTTCACTGATTTTGTTCATCGGTGTGAGATTACTGTACTTCATATTTATAGCACTGACACACAAACGTTCGCATACTCTTTAGAATTTTTAAATCGTACGAGCCTTATTTATCGTCTAGAAATTTTTGGTAAACGCAAATACTATGGTTATTTATAATAACTACCCGAGTATGGTGGTTATTGCTTATTAATTACTGGATAATGTATTTGTTATTGTAAGTAATGTTCAAGTATCTCCGTAGTGTAAGTTACTTATTGTAAGTACTATCTCCGTAGGCGGCTGAGGCTGTGTATTCAGTACAAATCTTTAATTTTTATAGGAAACTTGTGACTGTATCGTTAAACCACGGTCCCTCCAAGTATAGTGTCCAATTCAGTGTTGGCCCGTTTCAAAATTTCGGCTCCCGACCCGTTACCGTCCCGTTAGCCGGCCTTCCCGTCCCGTTTACCGTACCGTTTACCAAAACGCCGCCGTTTCCCGGCCCGGCGCCCGTTTTTAAAATTTATTAAAAACATTTGAAATGAAAAATTACAAAAAATTTTTTCCGCGGTTTGTGTATACATTCCGTATTCCGTATTCCATTCCGACCAAAGGTGTAGGCCTATCGGGTGATACGTTGATATTCAAGTTTGGTTTGGTGTATCCAGGGCCGTAGCGAGGGTATAGGCGCAATGGCGCACGCTTATCCAAAGCCTATAGAATATACTCGTACAAAGCCTGGAAGCAGGCATATAACACGGTCACGTCCTCAAGCCAACTCCGCTGATTTGAAGGGAGCT
This sequence comes from Paramacrobiotus metropolitanus, assembly GCF_019649055.1. Taxonomy (NCBI): domain Eukaryota; kingdom Metazoa; phylum Tardigrada; class Eutardigrada; order Parachela; family Macrobiotidae; genus Paramacrobiotus; species Paramacrobiotus metropolitanus. Next base: position 17,877 of record NW_026570695.1, read on the forward strand.
CAGACCAGCCTCCTTTGATAGTTGGTGAAAATCCATTTGTAAGTAAATCCTCGTGCAAGATAGAGGGATGTGCTTGCAGTACCAGGTGTACAAAACAATGTGGCGAAACGGATGTAGCTTTTGAAAAAAATTATAACAAAACCAGGAAAGTAATACAGGATGTTTTAGCAAACGCCCTATTCATCCCATTCATCGCGCGATATTGTCTTTCTGAATATTTCAGGTCATGTGCGTTCACAATTTGATGAATGGATATTCGCTACGAAAATTCTTTAAATTCATGGTTTGAAAAAGCATACTTGATCAGTGCATTGACAACTGGATAAC
>NW_026570696.1:0-18191 GCF_019649055.1 Paramacrobiotus metropolitanus
GTGTGACAGCCTGACAGGCAACGTCTTAACTCGTAATCATATAACGGTTATCTTCACAGAATAAACGAGTATAGCAGGGAATAGCGGCACTAGGCTTGGTTTTTGAGTGTATTGCACAGCATACTGCTTAACCTATTCTGTGCTATTCCAAAAGTTTTCCTCGACGTGTGCCTACCCTCCTGTATATGACATTTTTATACGCGAACAGATTATTAAGTATACGCTATAATACGCGCTTGTGTTTCGTATGAAGAGTAAAATTAATCTTCGGCTAATTCGTCTAACCATACGGTGGGTGGAGACAGCGGGCATAGTTTCTCAGGCGTGTCGGACTGTCGGTTTCCTTGGTGTTAGATTCTGCTTACAAAGCCTTCCATCCTTTTGGTATGGAGCTACTAACTGTCCGCCGTTTCCTCCGTGAACAACCAGTGTCCATATCATATGAACTAGTGCTTAGTGCAGGACGCCCTCATGCTGCTCATGCTCATGGACACAGGCACGTGCGCTAATTCAGAATACCCTCCAGTGACCTTGTTGTCTGTCACCGCGGCGCGCAGAAAGCGTACGATACCTCGTGGAGGCTTATAAAGAGTCGCGTCCACTGCTCCGTTCGGACCGCACTGTCAACACGTTCCCGTGGATGAGCGGTAAGCGCTTCTGTGGCGTTTAGCTCGTATGCCTTTTGGCCGCTGACCCCGGCCACGCAGGTCTTGCAATTATAATTATGCTAGCGCATCTTGAATGGCTTCTTACCCTCCTTCGATAGGATTTCCGCTTCTACAATGCGTCTGTCATGTCGATTATGCCATGTTGTTCCCTTACAAGCCAGCCTGTAATTGAGAACCTTTTGTATATTATGGGCATTGTGTATTATGTCAGTGTACCCAGGCATGTGGCGCAACCGTCGAGTACATCCTACTCGAAATTCACCCATTCCGCACCTGCTTGTTCCTGCGGGCAGTCGTTGAAAACAGCCATAAGATCCGCATGTAAAACCGCATTATTCGTGCTTGACAGATACTGTATTTCTGATAGGATTCCATGACCATTGTTGACCTTTCGTCCGCTTAGAATACCAGTGCTCTTTGTCAGTGTTCTTATGTCAAGAAAACTTATGCCTTTTACCATCTTGCGGAAGTACAGTTGGCATAAAACGCCACAGGGTCGAATGGTACAGTGTCTTTTAGTAGAATTTGTTCTTCACCCATGCCCTTACTATTTTTTTTCTAAATATGGAAAATGTACACGCAGGCATAATGGTCTTATGGACAGACTGTTCTTAGCAGCTATCCGACACCGGTGTATATATCGTTGCCCAAAGGCTCCAGAAAACCTCTGAGTGGTTTCTGGTCCGGAAAATTGGCAATAATTGCCGCTTGTACGAAATAAACGAGTCACTAAAAAACAGGTAAGATACCGAAAACAGAGTATCTGGTGCAGACTGCAGAGGATCAACATCGAAATTTAACGGGGACAGTAACGGGAAATTTAGTAAAACGTACTCAATTTAAGTGTATTTATCGAAGATGATTTCTCCACTTTACCAAATCAGCTTCTTAACGTTAAGAATTCGTGAATAAACTTATTAAGTATTATTTTTATTGCACAATAGTATGTAGATAACAATAACAGCACCTAGCTTTCGCTTTCCACATGATTCCGACAAACAAGGTCATTGCAGTGGCAAAGATGTGTTAATTTTGTACTGCATACAATACAATGTCGAGAGTTGGTTTTCCGTGTTTAGTGCCCTTTCTGCGAGCACTTGAGTGATCGCAAAAGGACTGCACTGAAAACGGAACGCCGCTCACATTTCAGTAAGTTTTCGAGCGGACATACAGTACAATAAAGCTGTGCGATCTACAAAATTATTGAAAATGGGTGGCAATATACTCAATAAATTTTATATCGCACAGTGGATTCTGAAGTGGCTCCGAGTACATATTTACGATTCGTACTTCAAAAAATGCTTTACAGCCTTTAGTTTACCAGAAGCTTGGGCTGCTTGGCTACCTGCACGGAAATTATGTCAGCAATAGAGTGGATACTGCGGTTTTTCCACTATTTACGTTAGTACGTATTTACGTAGGTTAAGTAAAATATCAATCATTTAAAACCGATATGCATTGTTATTATTATTTGTAAGCATGCTAGTTTCTGCAAACAGTTTCATATTACTAGAACCAATCGTGAGGGCGAGTACGTAAATCAGAATGCTTTATTAATTTTATATTTTATGAAACGTTTAACGGAAGTACTTACAGTACAGTATGACTATGTTCCAGCCAAAGCAATTATTTGGTAGGCACAATTGCGATGACTTCGTAGCAGAAACACAAGGATTGTGCGATGACCTGTCTTTTTATTCGCTACCACACAACCTCCATATTTCCGGTATTTTCCAATATCTACAGACTGTATTCTCACTATTGTGTTTTGAATTCCCCTAATTAAAATTATTGAAATGTCAAGGGAAACACACTAAAGTCCCATTATACACCAATTATAAATTCGCAAATCCATAGAAAGTAAATCTGAAAAAATGACAGCGCAAATTAAAGAAATCCCATTAAAAAATATAAAATTACTGTAGTAAAATCAAATACAGATACAGTAACAATCAAAAACAGAAGCAAAGACGGAATGCCAACAGAAGAACACCGTGAATTGTGAAAACACCGAACTGAAAGCGGTAAACAAAGGTCTGGGATTAGAATCATGGCAATTCAAGGTGTAGCGGTTTCCGAGGAACACACAACACCACAGACAGCGCAGATATAGGGGCCCGCGGGGAGGAGGGCAGAGATGACGACGCTGGTGGTGGTGCCGACAGGATGCCGACATGGTGATTTGCGCACCAGCAACTCAGGCAGCAAGATACCCAACGGACGCTTACCTAACACAGAAAAATACACACTTCCATATTCCCGCGCTAACGCTCAAGCATCAGCAGTCCTCCAATGTCAGCACATACACAACTGTAAAGAAAATTATTTCGTACCGGTGACCAGTGCGGAGAGCGGCTTGACGGTCAGATCCTGGAGGTGCTGCATGGTGCCGACGTGGAAGAGGTGCAGAGTGATTTGTCCAGCCGCAGCGAGATCCCCACGTCACGCCCCACCACCACCATCTGCCGGATATGGCGCTGTCGAATGCGCTTCGAAGCTGCTCTGCAATACCCAAGATTGTATTATAATCAGAATAAAACCATCTGAAAAATCAGCTACCTGATGAACAATCAGCTACCTAATGTAACAGCAACAATCACAGTCGGTAACGACGGCGGCACCCTGAATAAAATTATGAATCATCAGGTCTACAATTACCCCAAATATTTAATTTCATAAGAACGAGATAGTTCCATTCTTCACGATAATTTTAGCACGGCACCTGCATACTGGGATTTTTCTCCACCAGCGGCCGGGAAAAGAGGGAATACAGGACGACGACGCTGCCCGGGACATTATCACTGCCAGATGCGGCGGCTACCGGCTCCATCCAAACACCAGCACACGCCCACTCGGTGTCTCCTATTCGACTGACCACATCGACACGGAGCCGCGAGATTGTCGGCCGCTGAATAATTACTAAGAATAATTGTTAAACAGTTATTAAGAGTATAATTATCATTAATGCTGAATAATTATTAAGAACATCGTATGCATATGTATTATACACATCGTATGTTTTCAACAAAAGTCTTGCGGAAACAGCTACAACGGTTTAAACAACCGCACGTCAGCAATTAACAGCAGAAATGTTTGACAACTGTTCAAAATTTTAATTATACAACTTTAATTACTTGGACTGTGTCAACTCATTTTAATTATTTTACATCTAAAAAGCAGAATTCTATCGCGTCCACATAGTGTCGCATACGACGGTATTTGTACAATTTTTTCATTGTTCAGTGGTGCGGCGAGTACACCACGCAATGATAAAATAAAAATCTATCGAAGTTTCCAAATTGACAACAAAATATTGCTTAATTTTATAAAGCATATGACCATGTCTGGGTCGTTATCCCTGAAGCTACGGAGCCATTACACTACGACAGTGCACTAACCAGCGACAACACTTAGTGTGTTTTGGAGAGTCAACTCCTGTGCCATTACACCGATTGCCAATCCGTATTATCATTTCCGTTTAACGGTTTTTTACTACGCTGTCGCTCTCACTTTGAAGAAGCCGGACCGGAAGCGGCGCTGCTGCATGAGGACGCGCTGGGCGGCGACGCATCTCTTCCTGGATGCCCCATCAGCTGCTTCTGATAACGAAAAATGGCACAGTCAGACCTACCGAATAAAAAAAGTTAAAAATTGAACAGAAATTCGAAACATTTAAGACCAACCATCTAATGATTCATATAACAGTTACCAGTAGCACATTCACAAACGCTATCATGCCTGGTGTGTAAATTTTCGGTCAGATTCAGCCCGTCTGCTGCACAAGGAAAACTGACAATAAATGTACGGAATAAAACAGTGTAAAATTGGTACTAACGGCAATTTTTGTACTTATATTTTAACCGGGAAAAAACATGTACTATATTCTGGCAAAACTGAAGCTATAATTCCACACATAAATCATTTCGTCAACTGTCTTAACATTCATTTTGCTGTAAGTTTTAATTTTCACACTACCGTTGATCTACTTTTTCAACATAAAATCCAAATAATTTTTAGGTAACCTCTTGTATGTATAACCTTTCATCCTATTATTTTCTTTTGGTAAATTTCCCATTTACAAAGCAGTTTTTGTTTTTCACGATAATTGTAGTGCGCACCTTCAGATCGGGGTCTTTCTCGGACTGCGGCCGGAAGTAGCTAGGCCGAAGCACACCGCCCAGGACATCGCCAGCTCCGCCTGCCGCGGCCATCGGCATACTCCGTGACTCCGCAAACGCCACCTACACGTATCGCCAGTGTATCATTCGCGTTAAATATCTACATGGTCTTCTATTAATTGTATCCACTACTATTATTTGTATCTACATACATGGGCTTCTACATGGTCTCTTATTAAAATCCGGCAATACAGTCTGCAGAACTCTCGTGCCTTTAACCGATTTCCAATCGGCCCTGATGATTTCAAACTTACAAAGCTTCTCATGGGGCTGCCGCTTGCAGTTTTAAGACACCGGAACGGCCGCAGCGTTTTTGCATGACGACGTGCTGGTTTCTGGGACAGCGTTTGCAGCAGCATCTCGTCCCGGAGCTCCATGAGCTGCTTCTTGTACTTATTCTTCTCCTGCACCGACCGCGCCATCTCCACGCACGTGAAGCGCTTCTGCTGTGCGGACGGCATTAGTGCGTTCTCGTCGTCCTGACCGCATCCGCTATAGAAGGTCTTCTACATGGACGCTGCGCTTCTTGAGCTTGTTCTGCACTTCTTGTAGCGAGGCGTTCTCTTCGCGGTACCATGCATCTCCTTCTCAGTGAAACCGAGTCAGCAGTGTAATTTATGGATAAACAACGTAATGGAAACTGGGACAAAAAAATGCACTGAGTTTCCCAACATTCACAATACGTTTAAGAGATAAGGCTTCGTTAGTTTTTCGAGTTTTGTACAGTATGTTTTACAGACGCATTAACGTAATAAAACGGACTTCTTCTATACGATTACTCATTACTCATTTCTGCCCAATTCGCTGATTATCCTTAATACTGCAGGCGCTTTACACGCAAAATTAAGCTGGCCTCCCAGACTTAAAAAGGTTAAAATTTCTCCCAATCGAAATGTAAAAATGAGAAAAATTGTAAAGAACAACATGCCAACGAAATAACAGGAGAAGCAATCAAGCATTGCATGATTACTGGTGTTTAGCCAGAACACAACGATACTGCACATAGGTAATCCACGAAGCAGGAAGTGCCAGGAACCATAACCAGAGCGATAACAGCCATGCCACAAACAAGATACCTGGAGAATTCGTCCAACGATATTATCCTGGACAACCGCCAAGGCATTCTCAGAGGAACCGGATAACATAAACAGGCTCCCAAGGGCCAAGAGGCAAGAGCAAACAATTTACAATGCCCTTTGAAGGAAGTAAATTATAAACGAACAAATAATCAGTCAAGATAAATTATCTAAGCTAAAAACTGAACGAGACATCAATTTTGTAAAATTAAAGCTGTTAAACGCTAACGCGTATATACGTACGCACATCCTGACGTATTCCGGTTTAGTAAGTATGTAGTTTAGTGAAGGTTGGCTAATTCTGGACTCTTGCAGCAACTTCCAACGAAGAATGTCAGTGGACATTTAAGAAGCTCAGAAATTACAAAAAGTACTGTCGCTGTACTGATTTTAATCCTGCTGTAATGTGAAAGAGTACCACGTGTACACGACATCGGCGTTTACGTTCGTTTCTGCATGTTACATCACTTAAGCGTACTCGTAACCTTTTTCTCTAGGCAACCGTACGCTAGTCGCTGCCGCTCCATAAGAAGCATCTCTAGATTCCCATCAGAGTAACATCAATGATAAGTTGGCAACGCGTGGCCGGATACAGCGATTCGAATTTCGGATCAATGACGCGTGCTATTTTTTGTTAACTTTTGTGATTTGGAAACCACGGCGTTTTGAAATTGTTATAGTTACAGTATTTTACAAGGAATTCACCTAACACCTGCTTTAGCTTATGATAACTAGTACGTACACTAATGGTTACCTTTAGAGATTTAATATAGGATAAATCAGTTTTACTGTGTGGGATATACGGTGGCCGGGCAAGATGCCCTTTGAATCATGTTCGTTTGTTGATACATTTTATTATACTGTACTCTGTAGTTGTATACACGCTGCTTAAACTGGACGTGGTTACTGCTGACAGATAACCAGATACGCCAAAAACTCGACAAATCGAGAAGTAATTCTTGATTTGCCTTGCAGTCCCAGTATGCAGTATAAAAACTGCCGAAATCCGTTGAACGGAAACGCCTGGTGCAGAGAGTGTTCTGCAAGGCGGCATATGGCCTTCGTGCGGACACATCGGAACCAAACTGATACGTGTAATATGAATACAATAAATATTAATTGGTTCCATTTGGACGGCTACCAGCAGCTATCTCCCGTCCGCCTTGCCACTTTTCCGCCGCCCCACAATGGCCACGCAGTATGGCCCACGCAGCGTACGGTACGGGCGGTTTTGTGGACGCTGTCAATAATTGCGCCCCTGCTCCGTTCGAAGAGCATCGTCAGAACGCTCCCCAATATGTGCGGTGAGCGTCTCGGTGGTGTTCAGCTCGTGCCGGACGTACACCCTTTGATTGTGATATACGCCAACTATACACGCAGGATCTTATTTGGGTGGCCCTACAGTTTTCTGGCGGTATTGGACGGCTTTTCTGCCCACTCTCTGATGTGAGTCGCGTCTTCACCTGTGTCAGAGCGAATCGGCGCTCGTTAGATTCGGCCGGTTTGTCCAGTCCCAGGCCAGTACAAGGTTAAGGCCCGTATAGATATTCCGGTAGCCGCAACATAGCGGCAGCGAATGCACGCCACTTTTGACTCTGCATACCACCATGCATGCAATAATAAATATTCATAAGCGTCTATCCATCTTTATTAAATTTTAGCATCAGGGATAATTGATGATGCGCTTGCGCATGCTACATCCATATCAACCCTTCGTATAAAGCCGCATCAATAGCGGATATGAGATCAAATCGTGAATTCGCAGTTCTCTCGGCCAGTCGTCGGGCGCGTCTTTTCAGTGAAAGCAGTTCTTTTTTTCAAAGAATTCTAAAATCCGTTTTCAAATACACTGGCCGGCATACGATGAATCTGCCGGGCTTCTTCTCTGGAAAAGGTCATACACGAATGCCACAGCAAACGATCCGCAGTTTACACCAACTTTTTTATTTTTGCACGTTCTCGTATCGGACCCGCAGTTGCTCTTCCGGCTCATCACGGCCGTACAACTTCCAGAGTTCCAGTTCGGCTTGGTCAAACACAGCACGTTTCTTGTGCGTCTGCATCCTAGATTGGCGTGAAGAAATAATTCACACCGTTAAAGTGCGTAGAAGAAGATCGTAGTAGCAGCAACATATTTCCATGTATTACTTCTATTGGGAGTTTAAAAACATTTATGTGTTATGCAGACAAAAGTGGCGTGCAAAAAATACGCATTTAATTGTACATTAATTTTCTTTCGCTAGCTATAACGTAGGCAACGAAGATAACACGGTTGCTACCGATGCCGATAAGTCCGATATCTGCCTATTAAGCTGAGCGAGTTCTTCAACCGTTGGTTTGTCTTTTGTGTGCCATTTAATACAACGCTCCGCCATTTAGTACATTCGTCATTAATTCGCTTGGTGTCAGGCCTAAACCGGGTGGTATTAGAAGGGTATTAGGTGGTATTAGGAGCCAAAGGTGGTATGCAGAGGAAAAATTTATGGTGGTATGCAGCGACAAAAGTGGTGTGGAAAATCTGATATTAGGAGCCAAAGGTGGAATAAAGGTGGTATGCGGAGCCGTCACCATATTATTTTGTAAAATACATATTTTGTACGTGTTAGACACCATGTTTTTACATCAGTGTACGTCAGATAAAACTGGGCAAAAGCGTAGTGTGTTTAAAAAACACTCCGTTCGCCAGCTTTCGTGGATATTGCTTCGGTAATTCGAAAAAGAAAAACACGAGAGCACGCCAAATGCTGCTCGTATCTCTGGTTAAATATTTATGATTTATTAACATGGACGCCAAAATTCCTACTATTATAATTATTATACTAATATCCGCAGAATATATTTCCTCATCTGGTTCATTTCGTTTAATCCGTCGAATGCTGTTGGTGGCGTTTGCCCTTAGGGATTTTTGTTTTTTGGTTGGTTAAGTGTCCTGTAGTTTGCAGTTCGCACTCTTGGAAGGCGGCAGTGCGAAATCTGCTTTGGAAGCAGTTTCGAACGCAGCAAAAATAATTTCCGATGGCGACAAGACGTCTTTATCAGTCTGATCGGGGGAACATTTGTGAAAAACAGTTTCCTGTTGGCCGTTAGTTGTTATTAAAAAGAGCCCGATTATTTCGCCGTATAATTTGCAATAACTCGTCGTTATGCACAGTGTCGCAAGCTGCGACATTGCGCATAACGACGAATTATTATCCAAATTATACGGCGAAATGATCGTGCTCTTTTTAATGATACAACTAACGGCCAGTAGTGCAGAAACACTGTACAGTGCAGAAACAATCTGTAAAAATCTAATGTCGCGAATTTGTAACTGGAGGTGCCAAAACTGAAAACATACAAATTACAAAAAACCAAGACCATATTGTTTTGGTATTAAATTTAACTGGCAACAACCCAATTATAACTGACAATTAAATTTGAACCAGCAACCTGTTGCTGTACATCGATACATTTCGTCCCCGTTGTCACACAGATACACTCCATCTTCCATCCATTTCCATGACAATCCCGGCTAGAACGGCATACCGGCGGTACGCCTCTGAAACACCGTACCGCTCCATGACGTCCGCATACTTAGAATGCACCAGTTCGGTAACGCGATTGGCGAAGCCGGTGTCGGCATCCCTAGATTTCGGTTTGATATTCAAAAATTCGCAGCGTTTGCACAGTTTGCTTCAACATCCGAAACATGGTCTTGCTCATCTCTGGCTCTTGTTGGCAAACCATTTTACCATCTCCCGGGAAGGAACCTCGTTCTTTCCGTACTCTAACGGTCTCTCGTGTAGCTTTTTGTACTCCGCCTAAAAACAGCAGCTGACACTTCGGCCGCCCGACATTTCGGCCGCCCGACATTTCGGCCGCATGATAATTCGGCCGCCCGTTCAGTTCGGGCGTAAGAAAACCTAAGAAACCTTAGAAATGCTAAAAAAACCAAAAAAAACCTTCAGTTCGGGCGTAAGAAAACCTAAGAAACCTAAGAAAAGCTAAGAAAACCTCAGAAACCTTTGAAAAGCTAAGAAAACCAAAAAAATCTAAGAAGACCTAAGAAAACCAAAAACCTGAGAAAATTTAAGAAACCTAAGAAAACCAAAAAACCTTCTGTTCGGGTGTAAGAAAACCTAAGAAAAGTTAAGAAAACCTTGGAAAGCTAAGAAAAAACAAAAAATATCAGGGGGCCGAAATGACAGGCGGCCGAATTGTCATGCGGCCGAAATGGCAGGATACCAAAATGGCCCTATTGCTTTCGCTTAACAAAAAGAACAGAAAGGTTATTACATAGCAGCGCTCACTCATTCCCACGACATCATTCTTGCGGGAAACTGTATACAGATAGGTAATAGCCGGTAATTAATGCCATAACTGTACAGAAGTATTCGTCGTAACTCTACCACGTAGTGGTTTTCCGTAGTTGGTGCCCTTTTTGCGAGCAGTTGAGTGACCGCAAAAGGATTGCACCGAAGACGGAACGCCGCTCACATTTCGATACAAGTAAGTCTGCAGTTAACCTAACCATAAGCGTCTGCGAATTACTGGAATTGTTGTACTGCAGCTGCGGTTACAGAATGTGCAATAAATATTTGTAAAGCACTTTACACAGCTAATTCGGAATCGATTGGGAAACCGGCACGGGTACTACGTAGTGTATTTCGTTAACTTCTTACTTTGCCAGAAACTTGGCAACCTGCGTGGTGTTTGTTACCGCATGTACTTAGTTTTTGTTACTGAAGCTTTTTGTTACTTTTTGTTTATTTTAATAATTATTTTATTTATGCCGCTTCACTTTTTTACCGGACATAGCAAAATACAAAAAAATAATCAGTGGTCCGTGTATTGTCAAAATCGATGCGTACTTTGCTAATGTTATGCTAAAACTGATCGCGAAAAAAGTAGATTAAAATGTTGGCGAAACGTATGTAATAAGTCCACTCGAGTAGTCTGTAGTTGTACTGTAGTCGAGTAATAACAACTAGAGTGGGATGCAAATTTTTCACTTATTTCGTGGTTAGCACACGAACGCCGTGCGATACCCTTCTTCCTGTGCACAGTCTACATACAGTAACATACATTTACAGTACTAGTAACATATTATTTTACTTTCCCATAATTACAACTGACATTCCGTAATAAAAACACGCGCGAATACCACTAACAAATTCGCAAATTCACAGAAAACTAACCCTACTAAAACATAAAAAAAAACCCAGCAAAATCAAACAAAATCAAGTAAAAGTATGTAAGTAAAAACTGTAAAAGCACTATGAGCAAGAAAGCATTGGCAACACCGTACTGGAAGACGTACAAACGAAAGTTCAGTGTAATCAGTTGACAAAAATAGCCTTGTGTAATCCGAGTCACCGACTATAGAGACCATCACACTGTCCGTTGCATTGCAGCTGCCCTGGTAGGTGCCGCCGCCTCGCTTCATAATCGGAGGTTGTGCGGGCGCGGTCGGCGCCGGCGCCATGAACAGACGCGAAGGCGTTGTCGCCCGGTGCATCCTCCACTCCGCATTCCGCTATGACCTTTCAACACATCAGCAGCACACTTCTGTGTCGCACTATTGCAGCTAATTTATCACATATTTTTAGCTATTGGTATGTCCAATTTACTAATTGCTAGCAGTTGGTTTACCATAGCACGCGTAGTCTTCACCCCCGCAACCACCAGCAGACTCCTTCGGGTCGTTGCTGGCTTGATGCGCGGCCGCGCCGGGTGTGTACATGCCTGCATTTATCAATCAATTTAACGATAATAACAAATATTATGTATTAATCAGTACTACAGGTCAGCGCACCTTGGATCCTGGATGGAGTCGAAGAACATGACCTCCTCGGATAGGACATATGCGCCGGAATATCGTCGCACCCGGACAGATATGTCGACACGTCCGCCGAGGTCACCGCCTCCTTGTCCGGGTTGCTGGCGTCTACAGTAATATTAGTAATAAATAATAGTGATAAAATTAAGCCATCATAAATCATAAATCATCATCATCATCATGATTTCTCGCCTCTCGGGCGTGTTTTTTCGTCGTGGTGCGCTGGATGGTTGTACTACACGCTAACCTGGCGTGAAAGTAAAGGGAATGCAGAGGACGACGCCGGCCGGTGCTGCTGAGCCACGGACGGCCGACGTAGCCGTAATGCGCACCAGCCCGATGCTCAAACGGTCCTTGTCTGGCGCACAATAAAGCAATTTCATAATGTACTGCACAGTGTACACTGCTTACGTATAAACATTAACAATCCTCCAATTCAACTACATCAGAAACTGCAAAAATAAAACTTACTTCGTGCCGGTGTTCAGCGCGCAGAGCGGCTCGACGGCCAGATCCTGGAGGTGCTGCATAGTGCGGGCGTGGAAGAAGCGCGCACTACGCAATACCTCCAGGATGTTGTCCAGTCGTAGTGAGATCAACACGCCCTGCACCACCACCACCACCTGGCGGATGGCGCTGTCCACCCGCGAATGCGCCTCAAAGCTGCTCTGCAATATCGAGCACATCGCCGTCTTATTAACCAAAATTCAAAACCAGGCAGTTTCAGATAACCGGGTAAGTTCTTAACGTTTCTTTTAACGACAAATGCCACCGGAAATTGTCAGCTTTTGTAAGAAATTCTGTTATATGGTGTTATCGAAATTTTCCACACTAAATCATTTACAATAAGGATAAACCGTCACTTTGTTATGTACTGCAAAGTGCAAACTCATATTCGCGCCTAACAGACTTCCGATATCAAGTTTCAATACTTACATAATTATTTCAGCTACAACGAGTTTATTTTCCGGAATTAAAAACTCGTGAATCTTATTCGGGCAACCGGCCCACAGTCCCGCTGTTCATGGCCAGTCGTGCCCCGGCTTCGGTGGATGCCGGAGATGCGGGCATAATGTTTCGAGCAGCAACACTAGCGACACTATCGTAGTTGAGTGGCTTGGTGTTGGCGTATTGCTGTTCTGGAATCAGATGACGTAAAATAACCAAACGTAACACAGTACTTGCAGAAGGAAAATAATTTAAAAAACAATGTTATGTCTAGTTTTTTCCCACCTGATATGAATACAAATTCAGCTAGCAATGAATTATGAATGTACGGAAAACTGACAATAAATGTAAGAATTTAAGACAGAATGCAAGACCGATACTAACGGGCAACTAAAGGTAATTTTACACGCCATTCTGGGTACGTGAATTGCAGCCGGAAAAAAACTGCAGTTATCAATTAATAATTATTAATTAGCTTTCTCTCTATGCGCACCTGAAACCGGAACGCAGTCGATGCAGCGCAGACGGGGAAGCTGTCTACGGCATCGTTGGGCCGGTTGGCATCGGTGCCGGTCACTTTGCCGCGGGAGTGGCTGATCGTGCCAGTTCACGATCAGCCACTCCCAGATACCGATCCACGCGATTTCCGGGCGCCGGTGGGGGACACTTGTCTTGTGCGGTGTTCCGGCATACTCCGCCGTGGAATCCTAAAAGACGGTATTCGTCGGTAAATCGTTCAGAATAACGCGAATATGTAACTTTATGCGAGAACAGTACGAATCGTTTACTATGATCGGGATTGGTAGTTGTTCTGACGGACAGTGCAAATCTCCATCGCGGTTGCCGGAGTTCCCAGATGCAAGCCGCTAAAAGATAAAAGCCAACGCTGAACAATTAAACTGCACATCCTAACAAAAGCCTTACAGTCTTTGGATGAAAGCGAGTTCAAACAATAGCTAGCCAGCAGCTAAGCAGGAACGAATAATATTAATTATAGTATAAATTATAGTCAAAGATTTATTATTTAAAGAAAGTTAAACCACTTTACACCTAAAAAGTACAAAGCAGAATTCGATTGCGTTCAGCACAATGGCACTTAAACTTTGTGTATAATTGTTCGTTTCTTCCGTGTGTGGCGCATATACCACGCAACGATAAAATGAAAAACGTATCCAGAATTATGAAATCGACATCCATACATGCATACATACAGATACATGATCCAAAGTCTCTGACTGATCTTTCAAAAACGTTACAGAGCCATCACACTACGATCACCTAATGATCTGGCCGCAAAAACAATCAACGTTCCTTTACCCAAGCAAACTTCTGTGCAATTATACCGCATTCTAACCGACCTGATTATTTTCCGTTGACAAATTTTTCATCCCGTTGCCGCTAACAATTTGACCGTGCCGGCCAACGGCGCTGCTGCATGAGGACCCGCTGATTCTGTGCGAGTTTGGAGAGCATCTCGTCATGAGTGGAGAGAGGTAAATGCAGCCGCTGCGTGCGGCTCACATAAAATTAAATTTAAAGAAACTGGCTTTGCCGAATAAACTATAAGCCATGACACTACGTTGCCGAACATAATCCAAGTGGCAGGAAAAAGAACCAGAGCGACAACAGCCATATCATAAACAAAATATTAAACACCTGGACAATTCGTCCAACGGATTAACGATCTCTTCCTGGTTTCTTACAACAGCCGGCTAATAAAACGAATTCCTGAATTAACAGCGCCCACTGATGGCAGTTAATAAGCAACAATTCGTCAAGGTTTAGTAGTTTTGAAAACGTTGACTTGTTCTGGTTTTAGACTTTACAGCAACTTCCAAGTGAGATGTCGGTATTTCCGAAAATACAACATACAATGATGCAGTGGTGCCTCACGTCATTGTAAGCGACATCGGCCGTGGCTGCTCTACGTATTGCACGTTGACGTAATCATGCTACGTCACGTCACTTCACTGGAGCCCTGGTGGCCTGGTCTCTAGGCAACCGTGTCGCTGCGTAAGCGGCACGTCCAGAGATTCTCAACACATCCAGATCAGTAGTAACTGACAACGAGCAAATGATTACACCCATTCAAAGTGATATTTTCGTTCACGTTTATGATTTAAAGGCTGTTGGCTGTTGCGCTTATTAACATAGTTCCATTTTGTGACTACCGTACCGTACAGTGATTTTTTTTATTTTATTTACATTTCATCTGCCGCTAGTGTAACTTTTACTGATTGGCTAACTAATGGCTATCTTCGCAGAGTTAATGTTAACAGATGACCTTTTGTTTTTGGTGATTGGGATATGCGATACTCGGATATTTGTGCATTTTAGTGTTTTTGTCACCTTTTTTGTGCACTTCTCTCACGCTGATCTGATTATTTGCCGACAAATTACAAGGTATGCAGGACAACTCGGCAAATCGAGAAATAATTTTCTAGTTGTTGTACAGTTCCGAATTTCCAGTATAGAGTGACACTATGGAAAACACCTGAGGTGAGAGCACATTCTACAGGGCGACAGGGGTCCTCGTACGAACACTGTCGGAGCCAAATTGATACACTTAATTAATACTAACTTAATACGAATATAACAAGGTGAAGGCCCCGCATATCACCTTCATACCACCGTTCGCTCATAGTACCATCTTTTTACTACCTCGTAACCCCGACACACACCTCTGTTGTCTTCGCACGCCACAATTTTTTATTTTTTTATCGAAATGTTTTAGGAAATAATATATTTTGGGGATATTTGAATGATTTTCCTGATAACAAACCAAGAAACATTGGTTGACCAATGCCGTCCTCGCACAAAATCGCATACAGCCAAAACCGCTCAACGTAGGTTGCATTGTAGGTGGCATTAAAAAAATCACTTCCGGTGTTTGTTCGTACTGCTTCTTCATACCGCAGCTTGCATTATTGCAACACAGAGGCTTTCAAGTTGCAATCTTCGTATTTCTTAATCTTCAGATTTTTTAAAATATTACAGCAATCTTTTATTATTTATGGGAAATTAAAACAAAACCAGTTTGGCAGTATGCGGAGTCATACGTGGTTCATGCTCCTATCAATTGTATTAAATTACACGTAATTCCTTTTTTTGTGACAACTGAAGCGATCAGGAGAACGCTAGCGCTCTCAGTTATTTTATATTCCTTTTTGCTTACATGAACGGTTTTATATTTATTTCAATATATTTGCGACTTTACACGAGTCTGTTTTACAGATCCCGGATTTTCAGTTTGGATTCGTGAACGAATCCAAAGTGAGCCACGGTGCCACCTGATGCGGCGCGCGGCCCGCCTCAGTCATCGTTCGGGCGTAATACAGTATAATTTATACAGAATTTAACCTCATCAGCGGCATTTTGTAAACTGGCACCTTCGACCTTTGCCGATCAATATCAACGAAAACGCGTACGCAAAAAGATCTATGTATAAGCTACTCTACGGTTCGGCTTCGGTAGTCACTGCGATCGTTCTTTCCCAGTCGACGAGCACCGATCTGCAACTTGGGTGAACTGCCAGAATGCCGGCATCATTTCTCGAGATGACCGGATGCTACAAGCAGTTTCTGTTTGTATGGGATCTTGTTCAGAAACCGCTCTCGTGTCTCCTAGGAAGGAACCTCTCTTCGTACGTATTCTGACGGAGTCTGGTACAGCTTTTTGTACTCCGTTTAAAAACCAGCAATTTTTGTAAACGGAGTACAAAAAAACGAGGTTTCACAAGATGAGCGGACGCTTCGTGTTTTCGTTCATATGGGTTTTTGTTCATTACTCGCTACCACGTCTCTTGATAAGGTACCCCATTCTTTCCGTATTCTGACGGTCTTTTGTGTAGCTCTTCGTATTCCTGCTAGAAACAAGCAACCCTCGCTCCACGAGGGGAGCGAATGTTATGTAGCTTCTTCCGGATGCTTGTGACAAACCGCGTCCAACGTTCTGTCCAGATATGTTCGAAGCCCGTCTTGTCCAACGCTTCCTGATAAGAGCAGACGCCGGAATAATAAACCTAGGCCTTTTCTAAACGCTGCTGATGCTTTTCTGGGCGTCACTTGCTTGACCTGTTTGTGCTCGAGAAAGTTCTGTCAGAACGTCCTTGCAGCTTTTTGGGCCGTTCGCTCGTGCATCCAAAACTTGCTCCATTTCCTGATCAATGATGTATACGGCTGACTTCTGGCACAACTGACACGGAAGCGAGGCAGTAAGGAGGCTCACCTACTTATTCGAAGTCGTACCAACCCTATGGTAAATAATCTGCGTAAAATGCGCGTTCAAGCGGCAGAACACGCGGCTGTTCAGCTGTTTTCCAGTCTTCTACGATCTTATGGGTTAATAGGCGGTAATCCACGTCAGACGCGCGAGATAGGACAGACGCTTACTACGCGCTTCCATAAGATTAATTACTATTGGATGGTTGGTATCATCTGATTGGTTGATAACTCGCGGTTTTTATTGACTGTTTACTAGGATTCTGATTGATTCATTATTTTCATATTCTGCACAAGATTCTAGTTTTATTATTTTCATATTCTGCACATGATACTGATTTCGTGATTTCGTACATGATTTCGTATTTCATTTTATTTTTTGCTGTACCAGCCATGCATATTAATCAAATAATATACGTACATTAACAAAAAAATGAATAGTAATAATTCCAGCAAGCGATCCCCGCCGGCACGACTGGGCGTCGTCGGCGGCAGCCCGCGCTACTCCTCCTTGCTCTTCGTCTCCTCCACCAGCCGCCGGCGCTCCGTGTCCTGCTGCTTCTATGGTTACGTTGTGGTACTTCGTGTTTGTTGCTGGATGTGTCCAGTTAAACGCTTTCTTGATACTAGTAATTGTCTGGTAAGTTTCGCGTTACCCTACTCAACTAATTCGCAGTTTATCAAACAGTCATTTCTTCCGGAGCGCTATACAACGCTGAAAGTCGGTTTTCCGTATTTGGTGCCCTTTATGCGAGCACTTTAGTGATCACAAAAGAATGCACTGGAAAAGGAACGCCGCTCACATTGCAATAAGTCTATATATTTATTTTGTATTAGCAGTAAGTAGTCATGTACCCTGTAATAATATTTAAAACTGCATAACTATGAATGTCTATGATCTGTGCGGTTAACGGTACGATTACTGAATGTGGATAAATATTTTTAGAGTACGGTACACTTTTAAGCGTTTGAAAAGATCACCTTGCCGAATGGTTTGCGAGAGTACAAGAGATACGGTCTCGAAACTGTTTTTTAATTCAGCGGCGCATCAGCATGGCGTCGTTGCGCGAAAATGCATTCGGTGTTCTGAAAATGTTTTATACTGGTAGAAGGCTGGAGGAAGCATATTACGTTTCGAAAATAATTACGTGAAGGTTACGTTTCAAAACTGCAGTTCTTAACAACCGGTACTCGCATAATAAAAATCCATCTCGGGAATATTCACTGTTCATAGTTAATTTAAAACTTAAAACATACCGAGTAGCATACAAATTAAGTACAGT
>NW_026570697.1:0-17965 GCF_019649055.1 Paramacrobiotus metropolitanus
CGTATGAATGTGACACCTGGTACTTTCCCCATGTTAAACTGGTAGGTTGCCCCTTGTCCGTCGCTGGAGCATTAAGCGCACAGGTTTGCCCATTGAAACCTGTCGGTCCCCCTGCAAACAACTCACACCTGAGGATCAAAACATCGCCAGAAACAAAACATTATAAGAACCCTACCTTTTGCGGAGCCATTCTGTATATTCTGCGTACACTGCTCATTTGATTCTGCTGCAAATAAGTATCGTTCACGGTTCACATTATCTTGTTTCTAATTCAGTCTGGTTCAACTGAATGCCGCGGTTGTCAGCAATCCGTAAAAGTTCAGACTTACGCTTTTCGACGTGCTTTAGCTCTGTGGCAAAATAAATCAACAGGACAATTAGTAAAAGATTCAAAAGCAAAGCTAAAACAAAAGCGATATAGGAAGCGGTGTGGTTTTCATGGAGTACGTTGGGTTTCTTCTCGTTGCTCTCACTCATATCGAAGTGAAATGGTAACGATGCAGTTTGCTGAAAATACTACTCGTGGGATCTCCCACTCGTGGAAACGAGTGTTATTACATAGGTACGTCGCGTATGTTATGCGTGTGATGCGCATACTGCAAACAGCAGAAGTACTACTATGTAAAAAGTATTTACCACTCTAGTAGTTATGTACATAGTAAATTTAACAGTATCAGTATTTAGTATAGAAGGTACTTACTAAATACCTTCGTGGTTGATTATTTACGGAAGCGGATCTCTAATTAAAGTATCCCAAAAAGTTGTTTTACACAGTATAAAAGTTTTGTTCGAAACTAAACTGGGACTACACTGCTAGTGACTGGCGACATGCAGTCGTCTAAACACCTAAACGCCGGTAATGTTTCTGTTCACCCAAAAATGAAAAAATGTTTACGTTCGCATCGTGAAGTATGGTAAACCACGAACATGCGAGTTTTTCTCTCTGTTGTGCGTTTACTTTATGTAAGCGGGCTCGTTTCTCTCGCCCACGTTTCTAATTCAAGACATGTTGAGGGTTCGATGCGACGGGGAATACCCATGACCTTTGGGTCGTCGCGTGACCTTTGGGTCGCCACCGACTTTCATGTTGATTCCTATACAGTTTCACAGGCTGAGTCGAACTGAGGTACTAGGGGACCTCGAACGCGGGTCCCCGAGGTCGCCACCACTATACGGTATGTACTGTAAATGCACAGTTTGACATGCTGAGTCAAACTGAAGTTTTCGTGGACCTCGAATCCGGGTCCCCCTGTCGCCAAAGAATTTTTTCTGTGCACAATTTCTAAATATTTCTAAATATTTCTAAATATTTCTAAATATTTCTAAATATTTCTAAATATTTCTAAATATTTCTAAATATTTCTAAATATTTCTAAATATTTCTAAATATTTCTAAATATTTCTAAATATTTCTAAATATTTCTAAATATTTCTAAATATTTCTAAATATTTCTAAATATTTCTAAATATTTCTAAATGTTTTGAATAGATAAATCCGAACGGCATTAGAAATGCGATGATGCAAAAGGAGGTTTCGTTAATTTCATCTTTCGGTAAAGACTGTCTGTCGCCAGTGTAGCGGCGGTGCCGCTTACGTATGTACGAGTGCACTTGTATGAGACGTACGGGTAGTACAGATAGCCCAGTTCAGGCTAATTAAGCGCAGCGACGGCTAATGTGATGATGTCATTCTCTGGCTTTCTGAGATTTCGGTCTTGAATAAAGCAGAATCTGGCACGTAGTCTAAATTTCTGGTGTTTCTAGTCTCCTAGTTCTAATAGAATGTAAGGAAATAGGGACCCGTTTATCCAACTACGCTACAATTGGCGCTCCTGGGTGAAACGACGGTAGCCGACCGTTCGACGGCATGGACGTTTTCCATCGTGGATCCTGTATCTGCCTGGCAAGGACCGCGCAACCTCGCCGTGGAAGAGAAGAATCCGCAGTGGACGACGTTCCGTTCCCTGTGAATTGCCAGCCGAAGCAAGAGCATGAAAGGAAGAACGGATGGAGAGAATTGTCTGTGCTGATTTTCCTATTCTCAGGAGTTACAGTGAGATTAATTTTTTCATGAAAGTTAATAAATTCCTTTTAATTAGGAGTGTGTCTGAAATCGCTGAAATTTTCTTGACAGAAATATTATTTAATTATTCTCGCGTTTCACTCCAGTATATAGTTTCCTTGTGCGCGATTATTTACCGTTGATGTTTCTTTTCCGACTGATGGTGTTTTTCTACTCGGAAAATTTTCTAATGGTAAATTAAGGCATATTTTAAAGAACTGCGAGAATTTTCAAGATTTTTTTTATTTTGTTCAGTGAATGATCTAATTTACTGATAGTCTGAAATTTGCTGCGACTGTTAGTCCTTCATTGAGGATTGTTTTAAAATGTGATGATTCTGTTAATGGTTGGTTTTACTTTAGCAGGAACTAAATGTGATAATTCTGCCCCTTAAATTTTAATCGTGAATTTAATTGATCGTGATTTGGCTTAAATGTTGGAATATCCTAATGAGGAAATAACGAAATTAAGAATTTGTTTTAATTGAAAAATGAATTATTCTGCGTTCAGAATTAATAAATTCATAATTTCCTGACAAGGAAGTAATCGCTGCTCATGTCTGAGTGAGTGCGTTGGCCTGTCTGACTGTCTGGGATTTTCCAACCCGGATACGATCTTATCTGCCTCCTGTTAAGCCGTATTGTTCTGTGCCTTGCCTAACGTGCACCTGGACGGAAGCCAGCTTTAGATGTCACGTGTAGCGCTCGTGTTCCGAATGGAAAGATGACGTCACCGGATGGATTACCGTACGGATGATGACCTGATAATTCGCCACATGCTATGGATCATGCGCTGTCTGCTTGGGATGGGAATGAAGCCTGAGTTCACCTGTGAGGCGGTGATGATGGCGATGTGATGTGAAGTTCCTGCTGAAATCCCGGGTGTTACCGAGGAGGAAGCAGATGAGTTTAATTATGATTATTAAGAGAGCAGATGGTGTTATAATGATGATGTATGTTGTGATGATTTAATGGTTGTTGTTCTATGTGAGAATTTGTTTGTGACGGTGTTTTTTCTGAAGAATGACGATGTTGTGTGGAAGTTAGAGTAAGATCTTTTATTATTATTTTACGGAGAAAGGGGTCTTCCGCCCATGGTTGTTGTTGTCTTGCTGTGTTTAATGGCATTCCTGTTTTTCTATCCCGGAGAAAGGGGTAGTGTAGCGGCGGTGCCGCTTACGTATGTACGAGTGCACTTGTATGAGACGTACGGGTAGTACAGATAGCCCAGTTTAGGCTATTTAAGCGCAGCGACGGCTAATGTGATGATGTCATTCTCTGGTTTTCTGAGATTTCGGTCTTGAATAAAGCAGAATCTGGCCCGTAGTCTGGATTTCTGGTGTTTCTAGTCTCCTGGTTCTAATAGAATGTAAGGAAATAGGGACCCGTTTATCCAACTACGCTACACCAGAGTGAAATGATCGAAATTATAAAAGAAAAGTTCCGGATATTTATTTATTTTCTGTTATCTAAGATTCCAAATTATAAAACATTTTATGAAATTTAAATTGAATATTACGCTATTTCTCTCAGCTTTTAATTGATGCTCGAATTATTTTCAAATTCATGGTTATTTTAGAAATAGCTCGCATTTTTTGAAATTTCTTCAAATTTAATTTTTTAACTTCGTATAAATTTAAAAAAATTTCTTTGCTTTTTGGTAAGGATGCATTTAATTTCAGAATATATCTAGGATATCTATCAGTTTCCCACTCTCAGCAGGGCGCCATGGGAGGGAAACCGAGAAACAGCCGAAAAATGTGCCGATTGGGGAATCGAACCCCGGCTACGTCGTTAGATCCGTAGGCAGTACCACTGCACCACGCGTAGGCAGTACCCCTGCACCACGGCGCAAAGTGTTGAACATCCTTTAAAGACTTTGTCGCTGTACATGAGCCGCTTCTCTCCTCACACCACGTTTTCTGTCTAAAATTATTTTTATAATTTTAAGCATAATTAATTCTCGATACATGGCAGGTTTTGGTTTTGAAATCATATTTCAAATTGATTGTCTTCTAATCTATCAAATTCCATTCTCAATGCTGGTCGACTTTAATTTGAAAGCCACTAATACAATTTTTTAAATGGTTATGTTACATGAATAATTGGCAGAGCGAAATAAACGGAAAGGTCACGGCGGTATAAGACCGGCCGGTTTCGTAGTCTAATATGCAGTGTTTACGAAAATATGCATTAACGGCAACGAACGAGACGGCAAATGCGAGTCAGGGATTGTTGTTGAAGGAAATTGGACTGCACTGTTGTAACTCTCCGAAATGCACGAAAACAGCGGGATATAAGAGCAACAAGTGGAACGGTATATCAGATAACAGCATGCACGGGCATATCGCCCTTAACAATCAGAAAGCGCATTAAAGGAGAATCGGCACATACTAAGTGATTCAGGCATTGGGCAAGGGAGAAGTAGCGAGCCGAGCATCAGAACAAAGTCTACATGTAACACTTCTCTCCATGAAAAAGGACTGTCCGCAGTCCATAACTAACATAAGAAAAGCAGAAAAGCCAGTCAACCAGCAATGCGTTAAAGCAGCTATGTTGCATTTTGAAATTTTTGAGATACATCTACGAAATAGCAGATAGTAAGATGCAACTAATATCTATACTTGATGCGGTTAAAAGAAGTACAGATAGTACAGCGGAATATTCTGAATTTTATTTATAGAACGCTTTTAGGGAAAACCGGATTGAACCAAATTTTCAATTGATAAATATTTTGGATTTTAAATTCCCTGACTCATTTTATAATAAATGCGGTTCGATCAATGATATCTTTCGGTCGTCCTTGAACTTGAACTTTGATCAGCGGTTAACCATACACCAAAACCACAACACAACACCGTATTCACGCAAATAAACAGACATTCCATTCTCTGAGGCAAAATCGACACAACAAAATTTATAGATCTTAAGTCACTGGTTTCAAACATTGTTCGTTCGCTTGTCTAAACACACGCCTCTTTTCCCCGTTTTTTTATAATGCAACTTTAGTGCATACAGTCTACGATGCTAAACTCGTGTCTGACTGATATTTTTGTGTCTTCTGCGATCGAGTCGCGCGTTCGACGATCCCGTACGGAATTCGTTTTTTTTTTGTTTTTCACAGCTATTTTTAATGCTGGTGCTGACAGGCTTTGGTCAGAGACATTACAGCCAATGTCATGCTGTTGCGGACAAGTTTTCTGCAGAGACTTCACAGCAGATGGTATTGCTGTTTCAGACAGGGTTTTGTACATCGATTCTAGACTGCGTTATTTAAGGAAATTTTGAAGCATGTGAGCGATTCTTCATTCGCGTAGACACTGTGCAAACAAACTGCTGCACCAGCTTATCCGTTAACTATTTTATTTTAAGCTTCAATATCTAATTTCGCCCCAGAAAATTTTGATCTCAGTCTATTCACACAAATACCATGAGTTAACCATGGCCATAATGCTGGCTACCTATTACGAGCACTCACTGATCATTGCAAGGCTGTAATGACTGATAAAAATCGGCGACCTAAAGCTTCAGGTAGCGAACCCAATAGAACTGGGTTCCCGGGATAGAACTGGGCCGATCTTCACGAACCTTTCTTTTGTTTTAAAAATTTGAATCAAAATCTGACAAGTAACCAAGGAAATTTCCTGACCAATGTTTGTGATAAATTTTCTACAAAATAAAATGATCCTTTTTATTGAAAATTCAAGTAATTAATCCTGACCATGTTAAATTGGACTAAATACAAGCGAGAACCTGACTTGATTTGAATTATCTAAGCAAAATATAAAAACAAACAGCATAAAATACAATATTTTTGAAATTTTGCAATAAAAATTTTTTTTTTGAGAAATTTTAATTAATTTGCTGGCTGACTTTACATGAGCGGAAAAATAAGGCTAATGCTAAGCGGTTATACGCTGCTCATGGTCGGTGGAGTTCCGTACCGAACCGGTGCCAACTTCCGGCGCTGTTCCATCAACGCATTTCCAAAGGTCACCGTCGGTTCCGTCCGTGGGCCAAGCGTGTGATGCGGGGAGGGAGTCCGGGCGCCGATCGTTGATCCATCCGTGTCCTCGGTGACCATACGCGCATTGGCGTAGACAGGATCCTGTCGCACCATGTCCGAAGGACGGTAACGCGGCGTCATGGGAATGTCCACCGTCCGTGTGGGTACAGTCCGAGAAGGGTTCCTGTCCTGGGTTTACGTAGCGGTGGCGATGACCGCGGCCGTTTCCGGCCGTCGAGGCTGGAAATCGTACTGCCGGCGCGAACGGGGGCGGCAACAATCTATAAGACAGCTTAAAACGCGATAACCGTTCGGTGATACCGAACGCAAAATATCACAGCAATAAAAACGGTAATCGTCGTAAGGGAAATGTTCAGAAGGCTGTGCCAGCTTATAGATTTGAGCGTACTTTGTATGTATTTTGGACTTATAATAGTCGACAAATTTGAAATACCAGTCTCCAACATAAGGCCGGACAATTCGGCCGTCAAGTCCAGAAATCGAAAGGGGTCAACGGACATGGAGTCCCCGAGAGTTTCTTCCAGGTTATCGGTTAGGAATTTTGTCATAAAATGCCAATGAGATAGCGACTTATGGAAAGTCGGGTTTACCGGCGTCCACGTACCATCCTGGTAACGGTAAAGTGCTCCATGGATAATGACCACGGAATGACGATGGAGACAAACTGAATGTCTCTTTAGAGTTTTGCCATCGAGTGCGATGGTGTATCCGCGGTCATCGTTTTCGGCTGCGATGTACGGATTTGGTTCGCACGTGGAGTATTTTACTCCAATCGTAACGTTTACTTCAGTGCATTGGTAGATGGTGGCAGAGTCTCCGAGAACGACTGCGGCTTGACATTTCGAAAAACCAAGTTTGGCTCCGACGACAACGGGTGAAAACTGACTGAGCAGAATCAGAGTTTCCATCTCAGTGCGATCTGCCTGGCACTGCAGCCGGTGTAGATGATTTAAGATTTTCACTTCTTGAAAGGCGAAGAAATCCTCTACGTATTGTAAGTGCGATGACAGCAGAGTCGTTATTTCTGCCGAAAGGTTTGTATTCAGTCGACTCTGAATTCCAACAGGTGGGCGAACGGGAGGACGAAGTTCTGCAGTAGAGTTCGGACGATAGTAACCGTGGTAGAATTTTATTCTGAGCGTTGGGTGCGATCGAACGTAATGGACGGACGCACTTTCATCGCAAGTTCTTTCCATTTTCTCTTCTACCGTAAAACTAAGTTGATGCAAGTGATCACGGATGTGAATCTCTCCCGATTTTAACTGGAACAACTGTCCTCGCTGTTGAGTACGGTGTTGATACGACATTTCGTCAAGTTTTTGTCAGTATCCCACACATAAGTTACGTGTGGATGGACACTGAATTCAGCGCGGATGGACGAAGAGATTTCGCCTGTTGTAGAGAGTACCGGACAGTCGTCACACGTTGTCTCAAGAGTTACGTTTTCCAGAAGGCAGGTAACGACGTCAGCACGGCGGAACTGGTTCCACCGGCGGTCGACTACGGGTATTGCGTCGTACACCCACGAACGTCCGCTTTTAGTCATTTCATTTCCATTACAGACCTTCGTTCTTGCCATCTCACGGCACTGGTCAGCGGTGACCGGAAGTGCAATTTCGAAATTCTGGCTATTATAGCCTCCGAAAAAGAACCCTTCTTGAATCGTACTTTTCATAATCATACGACATGCGGAGCCTGTGAAAAGTCGGGTAATGTTCTTATAGTCGAGAATGTGGTACTTCACATCGTGAGTTTCCCGGATTGGGCTATCAAGCTGATCGCACCTAATTCTGGCTGAAAGGTCAGCAATTCCTACATATTTACTGCGCGAACAGTCGCACAAAGTCGTATTTAATGCGGAAGTACCCGACAACGTACAAAGTAAAAGAAACAGCGATAGTGTCACAAAGCTGGGTAGACCAGCGCGCATGCGTTTTGCAGGAACTGGAGGCGGCGGTGCCTCGTTTTCTGGTCCTGAGTCGTCGCTCGTAAGACCTTCCCGATTTCCTGGTTTAGCCGGAGCGTATGCGAAGTTGTGAACCGTAGGTCCCTTTCTCGGTGGTTCTTCGTCCAAATTCACAGTTACGGTAGATTCCGCGTCGGAATCAGAATATGCTTCCAGAGGAGGTGGACTGTCAGAGTCCTTCCTCGCATTAGAAGCGTTTTCCGTCATCGGGAACAAATACGCGCAATGAGGACATATGTCGCTAACAGCGCATTCTGCGTGATACTTGTGGCCGCGAATACACTCCATCATCGGCGGAGTGCATTCTACCAACACCACTTCCGTACCGCAAACGCACATTCGGTGGCGGTAGGCGGCTATGAGACATTGAGTACAAAGGAAGACGGGACGACCTTTCTGGTACAGGACGCGGGTATCTGTTGGTTTATTACACCTTCCGTTATTTTTCCGCGTTTCACAAAGACGAATGTTAAAAATGTCTGTCGTTCTGGATGAAATAACTACTGCGTCTTCTCGATCCCTGTTAAGGAGTATGAAGTCCTGACCGATCGCCCGGAGGGCATTGTTTGTAAAGCATTTACAGTCAAAACTGATATCCGTATCGTGGTACGCGACATGGCAGATGTGCTCCCTGGACGAAGTCGGAAAAATGCCAATAACAGGAGAACTGTGTATCGGCAAAAACGGCATTAATGCTTTGAAAGCTACGACTCTGGCTTCGTCATTGTGGGGGATCAATGTCAAAAACTGATATATTAACGGATGGTTGTGAAAATTTCTGCGATAGGTTTTGTACGTGTCGGCAACTTCGCCGAGGTTTTGCCGCAAAAGCCAAGCCCAGAGCCGTTTTGTCAGTGGCGCAGAATCAGGATGCGTTGTTTTGGCATAGCGAAGCACTACACAGACCTGATTAGTGGGATCTGCGTAAGAATTTTCCTCAACAAAAAAAACGAATGCGCAAAATCGTGAGCTATTCTGTTATTGAAATCCCGTTGCGCGTGCACATAAGAGACTTGACCGGGAGGATACCCAAGGTGTCGGTGGTAAATTCTGGTCGTACTACAATGATCACAATGGTTGGGTTCTCGTGTACGATGCCCTGCCTGACAAGTTTTAACGGTCAAGTCGTTGGGATGCTGGAAATAGCCGTCGGTAAACAACTCGTGGTTGGTGGCTTTATAAAAGCATTCCAGACAGAAGAAATCTGGGACAAGCTTATTATATAAATAAAGACCGTAACGTTGGGCCCGATTGCTGCACCTCACGATCGGGGCAATGAGCTCCGAGTAATTAATTGTCCGTGCGTCACATATGCCAGGATCAGTATTACACTGAAAGGTCAGCGACGGCGTTGTCAAATCAAGTTGTGTCGTTACGCATCTGCATGCGAAAGGAGCGGGAAAACCGCGTGTTAATCCGTAATTTCCTACGGCTAGCTTAGCCAAGTACAGCGACGGAAAGAACGGTTTGAGCGGTATATCTGTGTCAATTTTGGAAAGGGCACTTATGCAACTTGTGAATTCCGCAAGACGAAGATCGTCAAGAAAAGTATTGTTTACGGTTGTTATACGCTCGATTTCATTGGAATCCAGAAATGGTTCAAGATAATTTTTTAACACCTCCAATCGGGCGAACGAAACCGTACGTGCACTGGGGACTTCCGAAATTACAGTTGTCAAAACTGTTTGACGATTGGCAAGAGGATGAAACTCATTAGCAACACTCACGTGACAGAAATGGTCAAGTACGTACCGGTTGCCCAAAGTCGATGGGTTCAGGCCGGTGTACCTGTAAACTGGTGCCTGACGGCCGTTGGGATCAACGCTCTACAACAAAAGAGAGAGAAAAAATTAACTTAAGATAAAATAAATTCCAAAGCTATTATATGAAAGTAAGCTACTTGTTTCTTCCTTTTTTTTTATTTTTAGGTTTTATTTTCTTTTTTTTTATTTTAACCGATGATACATGAAACAACAAAATATAAATGCTTATTTTTCTCTCTTTTGTTTCAGGCGGTCCGAACGTCGAACCGTGTCTATTTCGTTAGTTCCGGTCATCGGAATGTCAGGCGGGGGTGTGGACATTGGATCATTTGTTGCTCGACAATTTTCGAGATCAACGTTGTCCAAGTCTCGTTTCCCCTTTTTAAGTGGTTCTGCCAGAACCGACTCAACATACGGTGTGTCCAAACCCTCGCTATAGTGGCGCAAGCGCTGCACATGGACAACCTGAGTCTTCGGTCGACCACGAAGAGATTCAATTTTGTAATTAACTTCGGACACTTGTGAGGCAATCCTCCAAGGCCCGTGCCAACGAATTAGAAATTTGGGAGTAAGGTTATTTTCAGGAGAAACAATTTCTTTTGGCGGCCCTTTTAAAAGTACTAGATCGCCAGGTGCAAATGCGTGTTCACGCCGGGTAACATTAAAACGCGGAGCCGTCTTATCTTGTGCGTGATTCGCCATGAGACCGGCAACCTCGCGCAAGTTACTAAGGTACGTCTGAATTTGACTTGGAAGCGTTTCATCAGGCTCTTCGAAATCAAGATTTTCGCCAGGATTGATAACATTATCGATGGGATGCGTCGGGTTATACCCGTGTAACAATTCAAATGGTGAGACCTTGACCGTGTCATTCACCATTGTATTCAAGGCAAAAGTTATTGGTATCACAAGGTCATCCCAATTTCTGTGTGTCGGAGACACGTAGTGCGCAATCGCTTTAACGAGAACACCATTTATCCTTTCGGTAAGGCCATCAGCCTTAGGATAATACGCCGTAGTCGTACGATGAGTAATGCGTGCTAGACGCAACAAGTGTTGCAAGAGACTTCCGGTGAAATGAGTCCCGAGATCCGTAAGGATCGACCTTGGGCACCCATGTCTGGAAATAACTTGCTCGTACAGAAAATGTGCCGCATTGGCGGCAGTTACCTCGGTTCACGTAGTCGCGCTTTTGATCCACTTTGTCCTGGCAGGAATGGCATGAAGAAATGTATTCCGCAACATCGTGCCATGTTCGGCCAGTAATATTTAAGGTACAGGGCTTGAAACACCTGGTAATCCCGCGATGACCGAGATCATCGTGATATGCCCTTAAGAGTGTGACTTTTAGGGAACTAGGCACCACAATGAGATACACCGGATCGTTGCCACGAAATACGATTTTATACAAAATTTTCTCCTTTACGACGTAGTGCTGAATTCGCGTTCGAAATTTGGCGGTGTCGGTGGCACCGTTCAGGATTCCCAAGATCTTTTTACAGAATTCGTCGGTTCCCTGTAGAGCAGGGATGTCGACCGGTGAATCTGGTACGACTAGGGAGCAAATCTGCGGTAACGATGGTGGTAAAGGTGATCGGGAGAGAAAGTCAGCTACGTTATTGGCACTTCCTTTTCGGTACAGGATCCTTATGTTGTATGGGCGCAAAGCCAGGATCCAGCGAGCGAGACGACCACTCGGGGTCGGTGTTTTAAACAAAGGAATTAAGGAGTTATGGTCCGTCACTACTGTGAACGGTTTCGGACCTCCGAGGTAAAAATGGAATTTGTCAGTAACCGACCAGAAAATAGCGAGGAGCTCTTGCTCGGACGTATGATAGTTCTTCTCTGCATCGGTTAACGAACGACTTGCGTAGGCAACGACCTGAAGCCATCAGCTTCCGCTGTGTTAGAACGGCCCAGTCCATCCAGACTGGCGTCTGTTTCTAAGACGTGTTCTTTCTCATTGTCGAAATGAGTTAGAATTGGTTTTGTTATTAAGGAATTTTTTATTTCTTCAAAAGCAAGCTGCGATGGACCAGACCAATGAAACGGTGTGTTTTTTGCTTGTTAACTCGAGCAGCGGAGCGGCAATGCGCGAAAAATTTTGATGAATCGTCGATAATGCAGCACCCAGGAATCCCTAACGTCCCGGATACATGCAGGTACCGGACGGCTACAACAGCCTGAACGTTGTCCGGATCTGGGGCAATGCCCTGAGAATTCACCATATGACCTAAGAATTTTAGTTCCTTTTGCCGAAGAAACATTTGCTTGGTTTGATTTTGAGTCCGGCTTCGAAGCCGTTGCAAAACGATTTGAAGATTTACCAAAAGATTTTGCCACGAATCGGCATAAATTTCGACATCATCAAGGTACAGGATTAAAATTTTTCCTTTGAGGTCACCCAGGACGCGATCCATCATACGACTGAAAGTCGCAGGAGCCGTCCGTAACCCAAAGGGCATTGCTTCAGATTGAAAAACGCCGTCCGGCGTTCGGAAGCAAGTTAGATTTTTGGAAAAATCATCCATCTTGATTTGCCAGTAGCCACTGGCTAAATCAAGGCTGGTAAAATAACACGAATTTTTCAGACTGTCCAAGCAGTCGTCAATTCTTGGTAACGGGTAGGGATCAAAAATAGTATCTTCGTTTATTAATTTGTAAGAGACGCAAAACCGCAGGGATTCATCCCTCTTCCGTGCTAGTACCACATTAGCACATCGTTCAGAAATTTCACATGGGCTAATCACGTCCTTCCGCAACATATCCTGAATCTGTCGATTGATCTCGACCTTTTGCCATTCGGCAAAACGCCGAAGCAGTTCCACGACTGGATTCGCTTCCGGTTTCAAAACAATCTTATGTGTTAGCACATTACATGTGCCAAGGCCTTGGTCGTCCGTCGGGAAGACCTCCGTAAAATCCATTAGCATGCGTACTAGTTCTTTTTGCTGGTCCACCGAAATTTCACCGTAGTTTAAATTTTCATTATTAATGTCTGAGACTTTTTCCGCAGTTGTGGTGGGACGAAAAAGGTCATCAATGTCATCTGTGATTTCCGAATTATTTTTCATAAAACGTTTGAGGTTTTCAGGCAGTACCTCGTCCAACGCAACTGCACTATCCTGATTCTCTCGGTCCGGAACCTCGAGGGTTCGTGTTCCTGTAACTGTTTAAATGGCATCTCTGATCCCGAAATTCTCTGTAGCGGGTTCCTGATGCTTTGGGATTGGTTTCCCCTCGACTTCAATGTTAGTTAGTTCCTGATACCCTGCGACCTCAGTGGCAGGTTCCTGGGCCTCCGGACACAAAACCTCCGAGACCTCTAACTTGAATCCTTTCTGAATGCCAGTGACCTCGGTGACCGGTTCTTGGGTCTCCGGGATCGGAATCCCCGGGACCTCGACCGGACCTTTCAAACTTCGTTTGGTTTTGTTGCGCGTTAGCAACCCAAAATTAAAAAACTTTTCACGATCGGCTAATGCCCTTATCATACTATTTTTGCTTACTTCCTGCCCACCTTGGGAGGAACTTGCTGCCAACAACTGTAACCCCTCGGGGCCTGCGGGATCTGTACCATCAAGTGTCCTCGCCGTTCCCGGAGACTGTTCCGCCAGCAGAACAGCCTCGGAAACTAAGTTCTTGGGTGCGGCCAAACCTGGGCTCGCCTTCTTTCTGAGCTCGCCCGGCAACACGGGTTTCTCAGACGGGTTCTCCATTATTATTTCTACGGCAACTCGTTTGCCTGTCTTCGGACCATCTCGTGGGTCGGATGGACCGTGTAAAAGGTAAATGGGATTATTAAAAACCGGTTTCCCATTCCCTTCATCCCGACTATTATCCGGGTTTGCAAGGCCCGGAAAACAGTAGTAGAGCAAGGGCAAGACAACAGAATCATTACGCAGTGTTTTGGAACGAAAATCAATTTGGATCCGTGTTTGGGTAAGGTAATCGATACCGATTAATACCTCAAATGGTGCTTGTGTTATAACAAATAACTCACATGGTTGGATTTGGCCCAAAACTTCTAGGAGAACATCGATTTTTTTATTTAACTTGCGTTGTGATGTTATTGTGGAAACGTATGGACCATCGGTATCAATTATTTTAAAACGATTAAGTTTTGCGAAACTTTCTGTAATTAACGAAATCCCCGAACCGGTATCGAGTATCGCCCGACACGAAATATTATTCACACGAGCCCGACAGATAATTGGACCTACTTCACTATTTTTGTGTGGGTTTATGATGAAATGGTCTGTGCGTGCGTCAGTACCACGCACAGACCTATTTAGTTTAAAGAAGCGGGGTCGTCCATCGGGAGCTGTTCCCATGAAACCGCCTGAAGGTTACTGTGATAGAAAACTCGTGTCGGATTTGCAACTGTACCGGCTGCCGGAAAAACTGGCGGGAGCTGTGGTCGAGCGGGTTGCTGACTACCTGTAATCATAGGGACAGGTTGGGCTGGACCCACAGCAGGATAAGCATTATGTGGGGGTGGCGGTCCGTAAGTACCGCGAGCCACTGCGTTGGCGTAGGAACCACGGCCTCGACCGCGACCGGTCGATCCTCGGTAGTTTCGACTTTGCGGGTTCTGCCAGCAAACGCCCTTGAGATGGCCTGCCTTCCCACAGTAATGACATTTACGAGACTCGCGCTGCCGGGTATCGTGGCGTTGACCACCGGCTTCCAGCTGACTAAGCCTAGCGCGAATAGCTTCCATCTCAGCGGGATCAGGCACCGCAACATCGACTCGTACGGCTTTTGCCTGCGTATCGGTTGCGGGCGGAAAGTTTCCGTAGGACTGCGTCGACCGTTTCACCGTTTCGGTTTCAACTCGGGGCGCTCGACGTGAAGGTTCCGCTCCAGCTTCCAGGAAGGCTAAACGTTGCCTATATTTATAGGCGCGCGATATATTCTTCAGTCGCTCGAGAAAATCTGTAGTGTCTTCGATCTCGTCATAAACGGAAACGATTTCCGCTTTTAAGCCATCACGCAAACCTTGAAACAGGTGTAGTATTAAATCATCAGGGGAAGCGTTAGGATTACGCGTCGTCACGATACGCAAAATTCGCGTGACGTACTCGAGAGGGTCATAAGTTGAAAGCATTTTCAAACTGGTGCCCTCGAGGTCGAAATCGATGGGATTTTTCCCGAAGGTCTCCTTAAGAGCCTTCTTCAAATCATCCCAGCTGTTGTCATCGGGACAAATGACAAACCAATGAAGGGCGTCGCCCCTGAGACAAGCTCGAAGACAACTAAGTAACTGTCCTGACTTCCACCCGTAAAGGGTTCCCTGTGACTCATATTCAAGAATAAAATTGTCGACATCCTCAAGAAAAGTCCCTGTGAATTTCGGCAGGTCCCGAATATTAGGGGCACGGTGCTGAAACCCTTTTTCTGCTACCTGATTATCACCATCATCATCGCCTGGCGCCATGATTTTTTCTGGCTTTCTGTTCGCTCTACGAGGTTTGCAGGTCTGTTTACGTAATACGGAAAGACGACCTTTCAATTCGGTCCAGCTTAAGTTCTGATTCACAGCAAACCGGAGAAGGTATCCTGTGGGTGAAGGCGATAGGGATTCAATTCTCTGGTCAAAGGGTATGGCTGAATGAAGACTCAGATCAGGTGATTCATAGAAAGCTGTGTTATGTAGGTCTGCTTGATCAACCGTATGGGGGTCGGAGTCCGAAGACGACTCGACGACGTTCCCAGGAAGGATTGGCTCTGGCTTCTTGTTTCGATGCTTGAGCCAAAATTTATCAACCGTGGAATCGGAGCTATATTTCGGATCCAGGTTAAATCAATCTTATTAACTCTCAATTTTCATACGACGGGTGAGGCCATGACACAAAAAGTAGTGGAAAACAGGAAATGGGTTTGGTACCACGATTGTTCAAGGAGAAATTATCGGACTGATCGCCTAATAAAGAATTGGCAAAAACAAGGCGCAGCTGACTTATCAACTTCTGTCATCCGGCTGCGCACAACAACAACAGCCAACTATCTTGGTAATAATCTTTACCAGGAAAACATGACGGGATGATTCATCCCGAGGTAACGATTCTTATTCTTATATAGAACGGGTCACGGTTTGGAAAAATATAATTCATCTGATAACATACATGTTGAATGCTATGTGCAGCATAATATTTATGCTGTTTAAATGGATACGTACAAAAATAAAATGTAGCCCTGTAAAACATAACCGGAAGATATGAAAATTATTTACCAAAAGAAGACAAAAGTAATGAAATGAAGTTCATAGAACTGTAGATAATTTTTCGAATTATGAAACCACATAAAAGAGAAAGAGAATCTCACAATCGATGCGGATTTTGTCGATGCGCATTAACCAACAACGTGTTACAGCAAGGACACACGGTTTCTGTTATATACTGGAAGACATAAAGGTCACTCAGGTTTTGTCGAGGCGCAACTAAATGTGTTCTCCTGGACTCAAGGTTAATACAATGGACAAACAAAACTTTTGCATCATTGCTGAAAATTGTAGTACAAAAATCTGCGAATTCATCAACATCATCACTTTGTTTTGTCTGCCAAACACTGTGAATTATTCGGCCTGTATGATCACGTGAAACAGTTTTATATGAGAATTGCATTTCACAACAGATTATTGAGAAGAATGAGATAAAAGAATATATGGATTTATTCCAATAGAAGAATGAAATTCATACGTAAGAATGCTTACAACACGGGCACGTTGCCTCAGCAATACACTTTTGTACATACGCATCCGTACTTTTTTCACGAACATTAATACCGCTTCCGATGGGGTTGAATGTCACGTAATCAATTAGTAATGCCTCAGGATTATTTTCGAAAAAGGTATTACAAAAAGAATCGAAAGCTTCTTCGTCAGCGTGATTTGCATTCCGAAAGAAGCGCCAGTAGATTACGCCATCAGATGTACGGCGACAAAGAACTTTATAGTCGAATAACCTTTCTTAAAATGCATAACAGAAAGAAAAGAAATGTCGCACAATGATTTTCATGAAAAAAAAGGACGCATGCAATAAAGACGATTAGAAAATGCAAATATTGAAATATTAAGAATATGGAGATCAGTGATTTATTCTATTCAGGAATTTGCAGCACATTGCGCATACCACCGAGCGATACCAAACGATCAACAATATCTTGAACAAGAGAATCCGTAATAGGCATTTTAAATAAAATCCCTGTATCTTCAGTATCCAGATTTTTCCACTCGACATACAATACAGTCGAATATTGAACAAACAGATTATTGCAAAATGCCGCTAGTTCATTATTGTTTTGGAAAGGATAAGTCTGCGACAATTGATGTATATACACCTGATTATTAATTCGCTGAACAAGTGACAATTCGTATACCATATTTAAATTTTAAAACGAGTAATGGATTATTCACGAAAGAAATTATTGAAATGCAAACATTTTCAACAATGGTAAAGCACACACGGCCGTATTACGGCACATATGACACTACAGTGTCATGCACTGATATAATTCACGTGCACTGTCGGACGCCTGACAACCATCTCTAATCACTTTTCGGATTATTAAATATTCAGACTCACGTTTCCGGTATGTTGCCGGTCCATGCTGTGGCAATGCGCAAGAGAAATTGCCGGGTGGCCAGGTAATGGCACGGCGATGCCGGAAATAACGGTCACCGGTTAACACGGCATAGGACAGGAAAGAAAACAAGGCAAAATAGAAGGACGACTGTAATAACCGACAGGTATTTTCTCAGTCGTCGGACCATTTGTTACATGAATAATTGGCAGAGCGAAATAAACGGAAAGGTCACGGCGGTATAAGACCGGCCGGTTTCGTAGTCTAATATGCAGTGTTTACGAAAATATGCATTAACGGCAACGAACGAGACGGCAAATGCGAGTCAGGGATTGTTGTTGAAGGAAATTGGACTGCACTGCGTGACTCCGGCGCCACGAAAACAGCGGTATATAAGAGCAACAAGTGGAACGGTATATCAGATAACAGCATGCACGGGCATATCGCCCTTAACAATCAGAAAGCGCATTAAAGGAGAATATCGGCACATACTAAGTGATTCAGGCATTGGTCAAGGGAGAAGTAGCGAGCCGAGCATCAGAACAAAGTCTACATGTAACAGTT
>NW_026570698.1:0-17866 GCF_019649055.1 Paramacrobiotus metropolitanus
TACGTGGACCGGAACTCAACTACGGAGTTACCAGATAGAGAATGTTTGGCCGTGGTATGGGCTGTGCAGAAATTCAAGCACTTCATCGACCACGGACCATTCACCGTAAGAACGGATCATCGAGCACTGCAGAACCTGCTCCGATGCGAGTCGAACCGACCTGGCATCAACCCTCGACTAACAAGATGGGCACTGGCTTTACAAGGACGGGACATAACCATCGAGTATAAGCCAGGCGTATTCTGCGACAATGCGGACGCCCTGTCGAGATGGCCTCCGAACGCAGTGAAGACAAAGATCCACATGAAGAGTTGGATCAAGTCCCCAACTTCGAGGACTTTAAGGACGAAGTTAAGGTCTGCACAATACGGACTCTTAGACGTCTGAAGGCGAACGCCTCCAAGAAGAAGAACAGGGATAAGGAAAACCCACCAAAAATCCCCCTTCCACCGGTTCTCCCCGGATGCAATGTCATAACCGACTGGGATGACTTGAGTACCACAGAGGTCCGAGTCATAAACATCCCAGCACCGGAGACACCGGAACCGACCATTCGGACCGTCAACACGGCGGAAGGTGACGAGTTGGAAGTCGAAGAGACACTACCACCTCCACCCGAACCGAATATGGAACTTCGGAAAGCGCAGTTGCGAGACCCGCAGCTACGCAAAATTATCGACGAACTGGAAAATCCAGAGAAACTCGACCACAAGTCGAAGCATCTGGAACACTACCAGATGGCGCAAGGAGTATTGTACAGACTGAAAACGATCAACACAAAGTTGGAACGTTGTTTCGTCGTACCACTCTTTATGCGGAACCAAATCATCCGATCGCTCCACGACGGAAAAACCGGAAACCATTTCGGCAGGGAGAAAACGATCGAAGCACTGAAGCTGCGTTACTTTTGGACTCGCATGAATAGCGACGCCATTGCTTATATTGAGAAATGCCGACAGTGCATTATGACGAACAAGCAACGATGTCCACCACCGGGTAAACTCCAAAAGACGGAAGTCGGTGAAGCTTGGTATCGCATATACGCGGACTTTAAAGGTCCCCTTCCTTGGACGGAGACGAAGGGATACCAGTACATCGCAGTGGTAACCGACCAGCTGACGAAGTTCACCGTAGCCCGGGCAACGAAGACGAATACCGCGAGAGAATTCGAAAGGTTTTTCGTCAAGGATGATCTTGAAAATGGAATGCCGACCTTCATCCACTCGGACAGAGGACACACTTTACAGCGAAGACGTTCGCTAAGGTCGCACGGATCTTCGGCATCCAACACACACTTGGAACTGCCCATCATCCGGAAGGACAAGGACAAGTCGAACGGCAAATGCAGACGATTTGGGACGGAATAAGGAAGTTCTGCGATGTAAAAGACGGACACCGATGGCACAGAGCCTTGGATTACGTCGTCTGCGGAATGAACCGAGCCGTCCATGCCGCGACTAAGTTCACACCGTTCTACATGTTGTACGGTCGAGAAATGACCATGCCACAGGACGTAGTGGCCGGAACGAATACACCGGAAACCTTTACGGATAAGGAACAATACATCCGACGGATCGAGGAATGACTTCAGCGCTCGCATGAGATTGCCCGCATCAACATCGATGAAGCATTCGAACGAAATGCCGAGCACTACAACAAGAAGAAGTCGAGTCCGACCTTCAAACCGAGGGATAAGGTAACGGTGGAACTTCCGACCAAGGACCCAACCCGAAAGGAACGCTACGATGGAGTTTGGACGGTCATCAACTACGTTGGCCCGAACAACTTACTCCTCCGATGCGAAGACGGACGTGAAGATACGGTAGCCGTCGACCGAGTTAAACATTGCCGAGTCGAGACAAGTCGACCAGCAACTCGGTCAACAGGCCCGATAGCCGACCCGACAAAGGGGAACGCTACTCGGAAGCCGAAGAAGAAACCGGAAGAAACCGTCGAGAGAAACCTTCGGATCCGACTAA
The DNA here is from genome assembly GCF_019649055.1 of Paramacrobiotus metropolitanus. Classification (NCBI taxonomy): domain Eukaryota; kingdom Metazoa; phylum Tardigrada; class Eutardigrada; order Parachela; family Macrobiotidae; genus Paramacrobiotus; species Paramacrobiotus metropolitanus. Next base: position 1,980 of record NW_026570698.1, read on the forward strand.
CGACGCGGATAAAACCGAACCGACGGTAAAGAAGAAACGAGGTCGACCTCGGAAGAAACCACCGACCGACTTCGAGACACCCGCACTGAAAGAACTTCAGAAGCAAGATGTAATAGCTGCCGAACCAGCACCGACCTTGGACGAAACCGAGAACAAAGCTCGACCGACCACGGAGAAACCGAAGGAGTCGGAAGACAAGCCGGAAACGCCGGTCCAGCCAGCTCACCAACCTACTGAAGAACCGAAGCCGGTGACAAAGCCAGCTCGGAAGAAGAGGACAGTCAAGAAAACCGACTCGTCGGCGCCGACTACGGAAGTCGAAGCAGCCGACCAGGCAGTCGAACCGACTAAGCCGAAGCGAAAGTACGGGACAGCTAAGAAACCAAAGCTGACAGCACAACAGATGCTGGAGGAAACTGAAGTCGCTGAAGATGAAGCCCATAAAGAAATCCTCGAACGAATATCCGAAGGACGGGCAGACTCGGAGAAACCAGTCAAAACAGCAAAATCCAAGACACCCAAAACAGCAGTCACAACAGAACAGACTCAGTCATAGGGCCATAGGCGTAAAACTTAAAACAAGTTTTAGATAGCTTAACAGTAGCTAGGTATAGATGGACCTTTGGTGTCGAAATGGAATCTCTTCAGTTGACTGGAACATCTTCAGTTGAACATACGGGAGTTGGTAGAATTCTAACGCGCCGTATTTCCTTTCCTTGACAGCAAGCAACAATGTCAGGTCGTCGCCGACACGACCCACCTTCCAGCGGATCGAACAGCGGACGTAGCGGTAACGGATCGAACCGATCACAGCCCTACCCGACCCATCGCTCGACATCGCGATCGGATAATTCGCGGTCGGCCACACAGACGCCATTACCGCAGGTAGACAATCCTCAAGCTAACGTAACAGCTAATGTGTTAGCAGGTCTTACGGTCGGGCCCCAACGTGGAACGATACCACCCCAAATCCTGCCACCGAACACAGCAGTCGATAACACAGGCTGTCTGTGGAACCTCGGAACTGGAACGAGTCAGATGACTCCGACAACGGCAGCAGGCCCACATGGTCAAACGCCACCTTATCAGTGGCCGGTACCGACTACAATAGTCGGACCGACCAGCTCGGCATCAACAATGATGACCGCGGCAGCTTACCCGACACCGACAACGGTGCCAGGGATGGCGAACACGCCCGTAACGATTTACATGGTGCCCACAATGCGCGGGAATAGCTAACATGGCTGGCCGATCTACGACGCCCACATTGGCGCCGAGTAGTTTCCCATACAGCCCACCGGCAATGCGATTCGCATCAATCCCGCCAACGTCGGGAATGCCACCCCCACAAATCGCAACGATCAGCATGGTCAGACCGGACGGCACAATCTCGCCACCAAGGCCGGTATTGCTTACGCCACCGATCTCGCCGACTCATCTTAGGCCACCCGGACAACAGAACCTCTGGATGGATCCAAACGCAACGACCCATCTAATGAACCGGCTGAACCAACACAGAAATCAGGTCGGAGGACAGAGCCAACAAGTGCCTGTTTCGACGATGACCACACAGGTCGTAACGTCGATGCCTCCACCTTTTGCGGTCGTCCAAGAAATCAACACTAACGGCAGGACGGAAGAGGAATTGCGTCAACAGGCAAAATTGCCTCGTGCTCACATAGACACGATCAGCCAAGCACTGACGCAGACCTCACAGATGGATCCGAGCCACACTCCATACAGAACGAAGTTGTTGGCTGAACTGTCGTACTACGAGAACCGTCTGAACGACGCCACCTTGAAGCTTCATGCCGAAGAAAAGGAAACCCTCCAAATCTGCCAACAAGCGGTAGCTCGGCATGTTGGCCAGAGACTGGGAGATCCTGACCCAGGGCCCCCGGCGATAACCACACAGGTTGTCACGCCGACGTCTCAACCAATTCCGTCGACTTCGGCAGGCCGACAAACGCCTGGCCGAACACCCTCACTGGAGATCGGAAAACTACGTCTCCGGAAGGAGGAGGCCATGAAAGAGGCCGTAAAGCTAAGAGTGTCATGGGCACGCCTCCCTCGGAACACGGACAATTACGAGGCCGAATTCCGTCGAATACGCCGACAGGAAGACCAACAAGTCGACATTGCAGCCGACTCGGAAAAGCGGATACGAGCACAAGAACAAAACTTGCGCTCGTCGGGAATATCAGCACCGACCACACAGGCAGTGATTGATGAAGAAATCCGACTAGCCCGGCTGGACGCTTTAGCGCAAAAGCGCAGCGAATATCTTCACGAAATAAATGAAGTGAAGAAGCGCCTGGCTACGCTCGACCCAACTAAGGAACACTACCCTGAAACCGTTCTGGGTAATACCGGACTGATCGAGCATTGGACTAAGAAGTTGACGGAGAAGGAGAACGAAATCCGAGCCCTACAGCCGACGACGACCCAACCAGCGGTCGTCCCAAAGAGCCAACCTCCACCCATGATGACGTGGAACGTAGGCCAAGGATTATTACCAATCCAAGTTCCGGCCTTACAAGTGAACCCGACACAGCAGACCCCACAAGGGCCACCCGTTGAATCGCTCCCAACACTGCAGGAGCTACGGGATTTTCTGCGGATGGCTACAATAGTCACAGGTCGGATGGATACAGTATTAGAAGATACACCGGCAGGAACTACCGAGGCAATGAACCTCAATAGCCACAGAAAAGCCATCCGCGACTTCATGTCAGGACTCCAGTCTTACTTAACGACCGGAATGCCGACAAGTCTGGATTTACTGAACGCAATCCGGAACAGGATGCGGAATGCTCAGAACCGAGCCAACCTGTATCCACAGCTTACCCAGAACCTGGACGCAGCCGAACATCGGTCGGAAGCTGTACAAATGCCCACATTGGCAGAAGTACAGGCCGCTATCCGAACGGGAGATCGAATCCTCGATGAAGTGAGGATGACGCAAGGCGGCGACTTGATCGCCGTAACCAACAGAGCAGCGTTGGTAAACGACCTTTACCGGAGTTTACGGATCGCCCGCAAACTCGCCGAGCAGAACGGCGGCATAACCACAGACGATCAGGCCATTCGACTAAACATGCATTACCGGAGGATTAGACAGATAATCCAGAGCCAAACAGGAGGAGCCGAACAACAGGTTCCCCAGCCCCGGTATCATGCGATGGCATTTCAGATCGGACAGGATGACCAGACGACAGAGGTCTGGAAAACCATCCTCGACGGCAAAGAAGCTCTCCAAGGAATCTACGGACGCATAGCTGACGGGATCCGAGATTCCACCGAATTAGATCCAGTTCGGAAAATTAACGATCTCATAGCCCACATAGGGCTAACGGAAGATCTTACTCGGTACGGTTTGCCAACCACAGAGGTGGACAAACACCGACTCCGAACAGTTATGGATCAGGTGAAAACGGCTATCTCGGCGGAGAAACTGCCGTCCTTACTGACGGATAACGTCCAACCGACGACGTTAATACCGGGAGCCGTCGTGACTTCACCGATATCATCGCCTCCGCCGACGACCACACAGGTCGTAACGGCGAAATCTCCATCATCCGACCGGATAATCCTCTACGGCAGATCCGCTATACAGGAGGCGGAAGACATCCTTAAACGGATTCAGCAACGCGCCGAAAGAGGACTCGAGCCGAACGTGCAGAGGATAACTTCCGAGTTCGCCACTCACATACAACTTGTGAGGAACCTGATACAACCAGGCACGGTCGAACCGGGAGTTCATTTCCAATTCGTAATGAATGGCATAAACCAACTGCGGGAATATAGCCGAAGCCAACGCCGACCAGAGTCACGGGGTCAACACCGACCACAGGACTCTGACACGGAAACCTCGGAGGCGCTACCGTCGACCTCATCGGCGGCGGAGTTGCACTCGGCAATGCGGAAAAGCCGCAGGGAAAAGATGTCCTCCATAATCAGCGATGGATGGGACTTACTGGAAGATCTCCAGCGAACATTCGTGCAAAATACGCCAACGGACGGCGAAACTCTGAGAGTGGCACGGCAGAAGATGAACGACTTAACAGCCTACTTGAAAAAGGCAGATGACCTACTCCGCAAAGAAGAACCGACCGAAGTCGACGAACGACAACTCAGGTCGGTAGTTGAGCGGATCACAGAGATCCTCAACGCGGAACCCGAGTACACTCGGATCGCCACGCCGTCGCCACCTCGTCGAGCAGCACCGACTACGACAGCGGTGATGACTCTAGTCGGCACGACACCAATGGAAAACTTGACCGGTAACTTGGATATAATTTCACAAGCCGGACAGGATTTAGCCGACATCTTTCACCACCGACTTAGTGGAACCCTAACGGAACAAGAGGAAATCGACCTCACCCGGATCGACCGAGCACTACGACTCGAGTTGGATTGGGCCGATACTCTAGGCTCATGGGGAATTCCACCGCCAGGCCCGAACCGGGACCGGCTTATTGAAGCACTTCAGTCGGTGATTGACTATGTTAAACAGTACTTGGCAAACCCGAACAAAGCGGGAGCGCCAGTACCAGCTCGTGGGAAAACACCCTCTCCAGTCCCATCACCCGGACTTGACGTCGAACTTCCATTCGCCGAGGCAGTCGAACAAAAAGAAGTCGACATCGGAGGAGTTGAAGACCAATACCGAGAAGCGGTCGACGTCATGGAGAAGCTCGGAAGACAACTCCGGGAGCTCGACCCGAATAACGCCATGGAAAAACAAATGCGCGATGCCTTGGATCAGCAGTACAGCATCTGCTCAAGGCGGGTCGAAGACTTGTGGAAAATCTTAGAGGCTAACCCACAAAGGGCTCAGCCGACCCCCAATCAACCGCAGCCGACTGCTTCGCAACAACCGCTCGAGCCCACATTGGCAGAAAAGCGCGAAGCCCTCAACGACAAATTGGCTCGTACACGAAGGATTGCTAATAGCTTGCAACGTCAAGTCGATAACATGGACGGAACAGATCCGACCATCCGTAACATTCGGACGGCAATCGAAGACCAAATTAGAGTCTCCCAGATGCACATTCAGGACGTGCAAACCGACCTTGAAATTTTACGGCGAAAGGAACTCGAGGAACAACGGAAAGCGGCACAACGCGCATCCGGTTCGCAACAACCGAACACCTTGAGTCAGCCGACTTCGACAACAGCTCGGATTCAACCTCAGCCGACCTCAACAGCAGGCTTGGCCCCACCGAAACAAATGGAAATGGCCGATCGGCCCATGTCTCCGGCTACAGAAGCTCGGATCATGGAAGCCATACCGGACACGGACGAACTGCCGAACACGGTCGCGCCACATATAGTCAAACTATTGACTAGAGTAGCGGAACTCATCACAGAGATGAGAGCCCGCAGAAATTTTTGTGAAGATAACAGCCAAGAAGCGAACGACTTGGATCGAGATATCCTAGCGTGGGGAAACAATGCCCGGTTCATACGACGACTTTGTCATCCGGACGCCCCACAAACGATGAGGACTCGACAACACCTAATCCGAACGACCTCATGGTTGGAAACAAGGGTGAACGAATACGAGGAAGAGAAGGAACGGGACAAAGAACAGGAATCGACTAGCTTGGCAACAAACGCCATGACTGAAGGTCGACCGTCGCGGATCACAAAGATCCAGTCGGCTCGGAAACCGAGTTTCGATTCTGTCCGACTTCCACCTCCAGCCCCACCAGCCAAACCCGACCTTGAATGGGTAAAAGCAGTTAACACACAGTTACTGCGAGCGGACGCTGTCATCGTCGAACTTCGAAAGATGATGGACGAGACCGACCAACGGAGTCCGCAATACTGTCAGATCGATATCAATCTCGGACACTTGGAGAACAACGCCAAGGAAGCCCGATTTATCCTCCGACCAACAACGGTGTGGTCGGTAAAGAATCAGGAACGGCTGCAAACCCTGACGGCCATGATTCAGTCCTTCGTAGACGACTTCTACAAGCGGAAGGAAGCGGAAGTGCAACGTAAGCCGAAGAGGCCGCCCTCCGCCAAAAAACCAAAGGTACAACCTGTCAAACCGACACAGGTAGTTCCACCGGTGAGTCACCAAGACGAGCCGATGGACGAAGTACCGGTACCTGGACTTGAAGGCGAGGATGAACCGATGGATACTTCGGAGGAAGTCGGAACAACAGAAGTAACCCGACCTAAACCTTTGGAACGACCGACAACGTCACTCGGGCTCTCACAAAGAGAACCACAGAGTGAACGAACACCCGACGGTCGACTCGTCTCCCAACCAGGCGGATCGAACTCACCGAAGTTCGCACGGAAGCCGAAACTGACGGACAACATTGAAGAGCACGGTCCACGCAGGCGTCTCTTCCCGTCAAAGTCGCCATCACCAGTTAGGACCAAGGAACGACTCTTGGAAATCCTAAAGGCGACTCCGTCTTCCCCACCACCGGCTGACGAAAAGCCGAGCCCGTCACGGAAAGTGATAGGAGCGAAGGCTTTATTCACTCCCGGCATCCATAAGAAGTTGGTCAGCCAAGCCAAAACGTTGGATCTTCAACGGATACTCTACGAAGCACAACTTCAAGGAGGTATCCGAGATCGGACCATGACGGATGAGCAACAGACTCAGACGGCCCAGAAGATCCATGCTACGATCCAGGACAGGGACAAAGTCCTGCGACGGTTGGTGACTCTAAGATGCGGAAAGCAGGAGTTACGACAACTCCCGCTGGATCCGACTATGATCCAAACAATTCAACGGCTCCGCAACCCTAGCATCAACCCAGGCGCTTATACGCTGGAAATCCAACCTCGGCCCGGAGAAGAGGTTACCGAGAAGATTCCGATAACAATGTCGGATAGTAGTGAAGATGAGGAGAACGCGGACAACGTTGACTCCGATGACTCCACTCAACAGAAGGCAGCGGCACCACCGAAGGGATCCACGCCGAAACGAGGCAGATCGCCGGTTAAACAAATTTCGCCGACCCGATCCGCATCCCAGCCCACTAAGCTGCCGAGTCAACCGACAATGGAAAAACCACTCAGGTTTACACCTCGGAACACTCCGACGAAACCGAAGAAAACCGAAGACGCGATGGACACAACATCCCCTTCGGAAGCGCGAGTCGAAACAACGGTCGAAACGTCACCACAAAGGGACGAACCGACCTCGATACACTCCGGCCCACGTCTAACAATTGACGAGTCTCGAACGAACGAGTCGGCAAAGGAATCGGTAAACATACCGACCAAACGGAGTACGGCTAAGGAGAAACCACCTCAGGACTCATCGCGCGAATTCCATGACGACCCAGCCTTACAACATGTGAAGGACTTGACAAGGTCGGAACAGGATGCCTGCATCGACATGGCATACCCGGAGGATAGGGAACTCTGGCACTCATTGAGAATCCGACGTGCCAGCATACTCGGAAACACCACAGAAGCTCGGCGTGACCACGACCGGCTTACCGAGAACATGGCCGACGTTATGAAACGTATGGGAGAACATTACCGAGCGGAAAAGAGTCGACCTAAAGCCCTACAAGCGGCTACGCCGACTCCACACAAGGTCACCGCTTCGGAACCCAAGTCGACCAAGAAGACGGCACAGCAATCCGTCAAGATGAAAGTCCCTCCTCCAACCAGACAACCTTCCGTCCAGATCAACGATGATCTGGACACACGGGTCATCAACTCGGCCAATTCCGCGAAATCCCACAAGGATAAACGGAAGGCCAAGAAGGAAGCAGCGAAACAATCTGCTAAGTCGAAACCGACGGAAACCCAGAAGAAACCAGTGAAGTCGGAGGCCAAAGAGACGACCAAACTGAAGTCGGACTCTACGGTAAAGACGCCGAAACCTAATCCGGCTAAGCGGCACAAGTCATCCGACGACTTGGATATTTCCGATGCCGGCCCACAAAGGACCGAGCATAAGGAAAGGGCTCAACAACCGCACGACAAGGATGCGGTGGAGCGTAAATTTAAGGAAGTCATGGAGCGAACCGGCACAAAGCCGGCTAAGACTTCGGGAGGTCGGCTACGGAACCCACCAAAACCGACGACTCCGGTCGAACAACCCCAGCCCTCCACATCCAAGCAACAATCCGATGTGGAATCCGATCAGATCTCGGACATCGAGGAAAAGGACTCAATCTCCGACCATGGAGAAGGTGACCCTTACGAAGGATTTAAAGGCGACCTGAAGGAAATGTTCGACCATGGAGCGGACACGGACGAATCACAGTGGCCAGCCCCAGATGACGTGCGCGAGCGCCTTCCGGACGAACAGCCGGATGACCCGGTCGATACACTAATCCGTACCGTCCGAGTACATGTTGAAGTCGTCAGGAGCATCGAAAACGCCAGGAAAAACGGCGTGGACATTTACCAGTCCTTGGTCCGAGACCTGTCCAACAACATCCAAGTCGGAGGCGAAACCGGAAAATGGTTGACGCATCAACTCATGATGCAGATCGTCGCCTGGACTTTGGATTTCGGATTAGCAGTAGCCGTTCACCGACAATGGGGACGGATGGCCGAACTGCTTCCACCGGACCTCATCAAAGCACTTAAAAGTGCAGCCGCCAGGAATGCGGACGATACACCGACTAGAATTGCACGATGTATCGGATACATCCGGAATCCCCGTGGATCGACTTTGGTCCAGATCGCCCGTGTATATAACGTGATGTACATGGACAAAAAGGGGAATATCGACGACATCATTATCAATAGGATAAGCGACCGGATTACGTCCTTGGTCGAACAACACACCCTTCAGACGACTAACGCGGAACGAGATGTACCGGTACGGTATACCGTGCCTAACTTCATACCGGAACAACATCGGCATGAGTTCAACCTCCGGATGTCTTATGTCAACACGGACAAGCCTCCGGCTGGCACGGAACCCATCGAAGAATACAGCGACTCCAACGAACAACCGTCGGAGGATGCAGCCGCTTTGCTGCATATAGCTCGTACGGCTGGACAGTCGTCACAAAGACGAGTCCAAGTCCTACCCCGACCTCGAGCACCCCACGAACCGACAACATATGTCGGCACGGCAGCAGCTCCAGGGGGACGAGCAAGTACGGCAAAACCGACTCGGAGCGCGAAAGGACGGTTTATTCCGAGGGACGTACAATCACTCCCGCCGTCCTCGCCCATGGAAATTTCCCCGGAACCGGAAGACTTGACCCAACAGAAGGGAAAGTCAAAGTCGACCAAGACGAAGTCGACTAAGCCGGCCAAGAAAAAGGAGCCGAAGTCATCGGAACCGACCTCGTCATCCGAGGAAGAAACCGAAGATGATGACGACGACGATTTCCAAACACCTGGGAACGGATCGCCGAAAGACGATGACGATGACGACGACGAAAATGGTAAACCACCACCACCGTCGAATCCGGCACCCCAACAGCAGGGCGAACCGGAGATACCGGATAGACAACCGGAAGAGAAGGACAGCAGCGACAAAGCTGAAGAGTCCAAAGGCAATGAAGACGATGGTGGAGTATATATCCCTCGTCAGTACGGTAAACGGATACCGATAACTCCTGACACTGACGAGCGGCCACTTCTCTCCGAATGGAATGAGGACACCATGGAAGTGTTGCCGGACGACATTCCCCCGTTGACCAACGTTAGGGTCAAAAATACTGGCATCAAATCGGCCTCAAAACCGAAGCCGAGTGTATCGGAATACGATGCGGGATGGATGTACACATTCGCCGCCCTGAAGGCCTTGGCCACACGTGGACCGAAATTCGCCACACCAAGAATCGCCTTCAAACTCCTCCAACATTGGAAGGTAGACGAGAAGGGCGACTGGCGACAACTTAGCCAGAATAACGTGCGACATTACTGCGACCTGGGATACCATGGCGGGAAGATAATACGTACGTACACCAGCACAAAGCGGATGTACTACGAGTTCCCACCGGCTAAAAAGGACCCGGCCCCTTCAACATACGAAGGATGGACACACGCCATTGAAGCGTGTATGGAAATGTCCTGGCATCCCGACGGACTTACCCGTGGAGAAATGCTCCACCAACTTACAGCACGGTTTGAGTTCGAGTGGACAGCAGCAGAACCGCAGTTGGTCGACCCCAAATACAAGCCTAAACCGGACGTAATTGCCGGACGCAAGAAGTATTCCCTGGAAGACGAACTGGAATTCGTCTTATCGAAGGCACTCTACCAACAAAGATTTGCCACAAACACCGATCAAGTCCAGGGCGGCCAACGGTTCATCGCCTTAAACCCATCAACTCACCGGCACGGACACTTACCGAAGGAACGATCCACCTCGGCACAACCGACCGAGTTGGCTGACTCGCACCAAGCAAGTCGGCCGGAGTCGACAGAAGCACCGACACGGGAATGAGGAAACGCAGAACGCGTTGGAGGAGAGGCATAACCGACCTTCCTCCAGTGACACCACATAGGCGTCACCGACCAACAGAAGTCGACTTACCTCATTAGACGACCACAAAGGCGTCTTGGACCAGCTCGAGAACCGACCTGGCCCGACCGTAGTAATTATAGGGTGTAAATCATAGGATGCAACCGAGAAACGGTTGGCTTACCTTTGTTTTGACAGACTCGAACGGAAGCTTACACGGTGGACTGCCAACAGTGCAGGGATAACGCGACGAGGGACAACAACAGATTGCCTTGCGCGCAATGTATCGTATCCTTTACGAATGAACGAGTTACCGGCACGGGACCACAACACCGAGCTCAGGCGGCGGCACTTTACATTAATGTTGTCGCTGGTAACTTGAGCGCATATCGGTACCTGGCCGGCAGAGAATACCTTGTCGACCAACTAGAGTCGCATGAACAGGATAATCTGGCTACACTCCAGCGGCAACGAATCCGCGACCCGAGATGGGAAGGAACCCGACCACCAGTCTTAACGGATAGACTGTGGGAGTATCGCCAGCTGCAAGACGCTAACCGTCAATTGGAGGACCAGAGGAAGATCAGAGAGGTCGACAAACGAATCGCCTCGATGAAGGTCCATCCCCCACCGACCGACTATGAACCCGAAATAAAAATTCGGTTACCGGCACCCACACAGGGTCGCTCGGATAGCGAACAGCTCATCCATGACGTGCGCGACGTCTTCGTCGGAGACCCGCACCGACCATTGACGAGTGCATCGGTAACAATGATGATGAACATGCCGGACGGAACCCAACAGCCGGTTACCTTTACCCCGGCGACTCAGGAACAGTTGATGGCAATCCCACATAGGGCAACGCCAGTAGTCACACAGGCTCGTCCAACTGTTTCCCAGCAGATTCCCCAACACGGAACCCAGGGAACTCGGATTCAACCGGCGGCTCAACAGCAGCAGCGTCGACCCAGTAAAAACTTAGCGGGACACGACCTCCGACACAGGATTGGTCCTGTTGATCTTCGAGACAGAATCGAAGAGCAACGTGCAGTCATCCGGCAAGTCGGAAAAGAGCCGACCAGACCTCCACCAGGAAAACGGACTGGATCTGGAGAAACGGGAATCGGACTTACGGTAGACTTAACAAATAAGTCGAAACGTAACTTTGTCCCACCCGAACAGCAGCAGGAAGCCCATCAGGCGGAACCGGCGGCTGAAGTCCCAGCTGAACTAGCAGCTCAACCGGAACAAATGGACGTCGAAGTAGCCGACCAGATGGCGCAACTACCACAAGTAGAAGTGCCGATCCGAGAAGACCCTCGTTATGACCGCGCTCGACAACAAGGAATCGAGGTCGTCATGCTACATCCCACCGAACGGACAAACCACATCATGAACGTCATGAATTACGAGGAACGGAACCGACCACAGGTGTGGCGGATGGTGGAAAACCTTCGCCAATTCCTCGTCCGATCTGGATACCAGACGTTACTGGAACAACATCAGTGGCAACCGGACTTCAACATGTCTGCGCACACAGCACAGAATGTTGAACATCCGTACACCAGATCGAATGCGTTACCGTCGATGACCGACCCGGTCTTGCTGAATGTACCACTTTACAGCCCGGACGGGACGCGTGCGAGCCAACTAGGAGCTCGGGAATACCCCCATGACGAGATGGAGAGTATTGCCCAGTTTGTCATCACGGACGCCCACCCAGCCTTTGTAATAACCGCGGCTCGGGCAGCACTGGACTTAACCCAGTACCTTCCAGAAGGGGAAGTCGATATGGCCCAGGACGGAGTCACAGCATTCCTGCGATTTATCTTCGCAGCTCGGCTCGGCAATTACTTTTGCCATTACACCCTGTACGGCCTATACCAGAACGAGATGATACCAGCGGCTTTGGAAACCCTCGTCGCCCAACTTGGCACACCAATGAGAAGTGTTATCCTCGCCATCTGGATGCGCGACTTGCTGTATACCCACGAACGGTATGCGACAAAGTATGCCTTTAGTGAGGGCCACGTAGACCTTAGCGACGATGCGACCAGATTTATTAGCTGGTACCGACGGAACAAGACTTTGCCCAGTGGATTTAACTCATCGCCCTACGAATCTTGGATGTCGGACGACATAGCACCCGGCGCACGACCGTATGCGCTACGGCTCCGCAAACAGGCGGCCAGGGAATCGAGGAAAGGCAGAGCGGATCGCCCCGGCCAAGAAACGGATGAGACTGACGAGATGTCTCAACGGAGTGGCCCGGCGACTTGTAAACCCAAGGATCCGACTATCCGGCCACATAACCGACCTGGTCCGGATGATGAAGACGAAGACGACTACTTCGGCGGCGACAAACCCGTCGAAGTCCCACTCAGTTAAGATCGAGTTCCCACATTGGAACTCGATCCCCCATTCGGAACAAACTAAGGGGACTTAACGCCGAGAACCGGCACGGTCGAGAACCGACCTGACTGAGAAACAGCACTGTCGAGAAACGACCTCGGAATGGATTGTTCGACCACAAAGGTCGACTCCGTACTTTACCCATAACCTGGAGACATAACGGATATCCTGGCACTAGCCGACCACAAAAGTCGGTTGTGCAAGCCGATCACAAAGATCGGTTTTGGAAACATGGAAGCTGCAACATTAGGGACGACCACACAGGTCGACCATAACGGCCAACAGAAGTCGATCATGAAGAATGGACGGAAGCTAGCAGTAGCTACGTGGTAACTTAACCGGATTCTCCGTTTGAACCCAGACCTACAGGAACTCAACTAGGAACTTGTACCTGGAGTCCAACCGCAGTCTCCCTCGGACGATATCGGGTAAACCAGCCGATTCACCGGTGACCACGACTACGCGCGTCTCGAACGTGCTGCCATTACCTGAAGAGGAACAGCGACGGTGATTTGGCCGCCACTCCAACGACTCCGCCGCGACCTGCTTCCCCATGTCTTCAATGGAACACCTTAGGCAGACCGAGCTAGGATACTCGGCCGGCACCCCCTCAACGAACCCCGATGACGATGGCCACCTGCCCATAACACTATCGGCCAGTTGGCTAACGTCACCGGCAAAGAAAAATTTCCTCGTGGACGTGAGTCGTCTACCCCCAACAGAAGCGGCTAGGCGTCTCAGGTTCGCGACAAAACGAAATGGAAGAATCGGATCTGACGACCTCAGGGACGTGCATGTGCATGAAGTTTCAAACCAATGAGCTCGGCTAGACAACCGGGCCACAAAGACCCCTAGTGTTGTAGGCGAGCACAGTTGCACGACGAAGCGCCAGTCACTCGGCCAACAGATGCCAAGGAAACTCCTACTTCGCAGGACTTGGCGGCCCAGGGGCAAGTCATTCGGATAAACCAGCCAACCGTAGCTTGGATCCGACCCAGAGTTCATGTCAGGAATCACAGAAGGAACGGAGTTGTGCTGCCGAACATCCTTCTGCCAGTCAATACTGACCGACGGATGTCCGAACAACGGAGACCCGGCCAACTGTAGCCGTATGCACAGAACTTTTAAGTCGGAAATCGACCTCCCAGCCGAAGAATTTTGCCTTTTCGACGGGTGAACACACAGTTCATCCGACTCGAGGAAGTCGGAAATCAGCCGACCTCGTAATTCACATGGATAGCCGACCTCAAACGAGGGTCGGAAGTAACCGAACAGAAGACGGAAGGATACGACAACAAGTCGGGAAAGGCATTTGGAAGTCGAGAACCGACCTCCTGACGGACGAATCCGACCTTCGGACGGATGAACACACAGTTCATCCGACCTTCCGAAGCCGACCATAACCGACCACAAGTCGGAAGTCGGAAACCCAGTCAACACGACCGAAGATGATTGATCACAGTCTGCGGTGGATGAATTCGACCCGAAGGCACTTGTTTAGCCCCACATGGGCATGTTATTGCAGGTTAACCCTAGTCGACCACCGACGGATAGGATGACCGACCTCGACAGAAGGTCGGATAACAACGGAACATACCGGATGGAAGTCGACTGGACACTTCCATCGAAGAAACCCATAATTTCCGATCGGACCTTCGAGCCAGTTCGACTCGGATTACCCCAAACCAGGCTCGTGGTAGCAGATTTAACGGTTGTAACCGACCACTTTTAAACGGAACTGCTGTACATGACGACCACAAAGGCCGCATGACTTACATACAGCTTTTTCCGACCTGAACTTTCAGAATTCGGAACATAGCCGAATTCCCCTTAGCCGCCGATCGACTTATCGGTAGGCCGACCTTGGTCAAACCGACCTTGGTCCTATTCCCCATCCAGAGAGGATGCCTCGGCATTTGCATCAGCAACAGTGCCTCTCTATCCCGAACGGACGGATACGAGTCGGAAGTAAGTGTTTAACCGTGCTTATCCGACCTCGGTGAATGTAACCGGTTACGACGGGTAACCCGGGAACTGATGCCCTGGACCCAACTTTACCGGATGAAAGTGGACAGGAGACCCCGTGGAGACTCAACTGCCCCGTGGACGTCATCCTAGTCGGAATAGGACCCCTGGACAGATTTTTGCATTTTTTTTTAGCACTTTTCCTAACAAACGGAATTGTATTTTTCTAGTTTGATCTCTTTGACAGATCTGTTTTGTAACCCCTTTTTGCTCACTGGAATCGTGATTAAACTTTATTAATTACTTTCTTTCGCGCTGTATAAACTTTCATTACATTTTCTTTTCACATTGTTCTCCGCTGCCAACAGACGCAAGAAGCCAGCCAACAGAAGCATCACCGGTCCAACGAAACGCCCGAGCGACTTCCGGATTTCCCGGCCGTGAGTGGCTTCCACTCATGGGTTCGGAAGTGAAGAAGGGACGGTCGACCAGACACCGGACTCCCACTGCCAGAGGACGCGTACCGGCGACCCCACATGGGTCCGACCGGAGAGTTGTGCGGTACTGGTGCGGTACCGAGTCGGAGCATCCTTCGCGGGAGCTCGGATTCCCGCCCAGAGGCATGTCAGAGGCGTACGACTGCGCCTGGTGCGTACGGTCCACACAGGACGTACTTGCACCATTGCTTGCCGATACCACCTCTCTCGCTGTACGTACGTGTGCTGCTGCACTGCACTCATCCGCTGAAGCGGATATACGCAGCGCATACACTGAGCCACACTTGCTCTCTCGTTCCTCTCTCGCAGTATGACTCAGCGTTCATACGCTCGCGTTGGATAGAGTCCAGTCTGCGCATCATCACACAGCTGATGGCACACAGCACGTGCTTGCCGCCAGTTGCTTCTTTCACGCCTTGACGGACGCTCAAGAGCTTTTCTGGCATAGACTTGCTTGGCCATCACGGCTATGTTCTTGCTTTCCTGCTATTACGCAGCATTGTTCCCCCTTTATTTGTACAATAAAGCATCACTCGTGATCTCCTCGTGCTTGTCTGTTACACCAGCAAAATCTCAAAGTAAATCGTAAACGT
>NW_026570699.1:0-17783 GCF_019649055.1 Paramacrobiotus metropolitanus
ACAATGTACAAGCCGGTCCGGAGTTAGAGCACGATAAAGAACAGCTAACGCATAATAAGCGCGATGTTAGCGCTTAGTCGATAGCCACTGCACTACAGTTGGCGCAACTCATTAATTTACGTTGTTCGCTGTTCTCTATCGTGCTCTAACTCCGGACCGGCTTGTACATGCACGTAAGTTACTGTAACAAAAAATATTATAATGCGCGTAAAAACTTTCAGCAAACAAACAACAACACTTTACAAAAATAATCAACACTACGGTACTTTTTTTATTACTACTGTGCTTTTATTAATTACTACCGCTATTGATTAAACAAATGAAAACTAAAGCATCACACAGCATCAACAGACAGCGGAAACAGGCGCCCGAATCACTGAGAACATTTGATCTAAATTAGCCGAGACTGGTGCCGTTCCCAGGATGGATGCAGCGTTTCCACGCTGGACTTCGATGCTGAACCTCTGGCGCAGATACTCAGTTGCACGTATCTCGCCTGTTTCCTGCCATATCATCTTGCCCAATTCACTGATCAGCCGAGAGGCTTCCGGTCCGAGTGGTCCTATGGTTTCCACGCCCACTGCACGGAACAGGTAGTCCTGGGTGATGTTCTGGTATTTCGCGGTTTTCTTCCGTTCGGCCTGTGCCGCTGCTGCGCCAGCTTGGGTGGATGTTGCTGCGATATGAGAGAGGGCCATCGTGCACACACAAGTCACATCCCATGTTAACATTCTGTCTCGTTCCCATGGCACTAAGGTGACACCGTCAGGGCGTAGGCCGTTGGTTGGTGAAATTCCCAGAGGCTCCAGTTCAGTCTCAATGGTGGCTGAGGCGAAGGCTCGTTTAAGCGTGGCGTTTAAGCTGCTATGTCTAGACTTCCGGCCTCGACTTTTCTTGCAGCTCAAGCCGTGGTAACCTCGATCATCCACCCATTCATTGCAGATGCATCGGTGCGGGGTTACAATCGGTGCCCCCAAGCGCAGGCCAACAGCAATCCGTAGTGCAGAATCGTTCAAAAAATTTCCCAAAGATGCAGCTGGCAGAGCATCCAGCCATGCTCCATTGTCCTTGGTGCTGACACCCAAAAGACGCGCTTGACTGGAAATATCAGACTGGGCCCTTTCGGTCAGCGTCTTCACGGAGATTTGGATAACGGGTTCATCCCACACTTTCTGATATTTTCGAGCTTCTACAGCTGGAAGGTTGACTTCCGTCACACGCTGCCACTCGGCTTCGGCGTCACCGCAGTACACATCCCTGTCAAAATCGGAAATTTCGGATGTCAGTCGAGTCACTGAGTAAGCCGAGGCCAGAAAGGCCGGAAGGGCAAGCTTCTCAAGACTCCGGATTCCGAGGCCTCCTTCTGCAACCGGAAGTGATGCCTGAGTCCAGTTCATGTCGGTCAAGTTCACGTTGGTGATTGCAGAAAGGCAATCACGAATCATACTGTCAAATTTGGTCAGCAGGCCTTTCTGAAGATAACAACGAGCAGTACGTAGCTGGTAGGTCATTCTTACCGGTCCCATACTGCATTTCAATAAGTAAAGCGCGTGATGGGCCGGCAACACTTTCAGTCGCCGTACCATTTGCTCAGTTCGAGCTGTCGCAGTAGTTAGCGTCCCCGCCACGGCAGCATCGTGGAGTGGAGCGCCGAGGTACTGCAGTTCTTCCAACTGTGGGCACTGGAGGTCAGGAAAAGACTGGAGGAAAGCACTGCGAACAGCCTGGCGTTCATCTTCGCTACCTCCCAAAATAACAAGTTCGCATTTTGCGATATTTAGAACCAAGCCGCGGGTTTCGAGCTCTTCTTTCAGTAGACACAAGTCATCGTACACGTCGTCTGGATCGCCGCCAAGTGCGTCATCGTCAAGGAAACTTTCTTTCAGCTTTGATTTAAGGTTCTTATGTGGACCGATTGTTGCCAGACAGTACAGTAGCGGGCCTAAGGGGTCACCTTGCTGTATACTCGCTTCAGAAGAAATCCGGTAACTACCGTGAAGTAGAACCGATGGTGCGCCGTAGCACTGCCGCACGAACAGTGAGTATTCTGGCAAATACTCTTCTGTTGCTTCCAAGATTCTGTTCGTATCGACGGAATTAAAGGCATTTTTTACGTCCAGCTTAAGAAAAGCTTGCGGTTTGTCTCTTTTAACAGCGTCCTCTATGAAGTAGCGTGCACCATGGACCGCTGCTTCCACGCCTCCTTTTGTGGCAAAACCCAGTTGGATAGGTTGCAAGGCGCTATTCAAGTGACGTGATCGATAGGACACGATGCGGGATACCAGCCGTCGAAGAGCCATATGCTGGTAGAAAACGGTACTTATGCTGGTAGAAAACTTTTGCGTAATACTTGTAATGAACAAGCACGCTGTAGGTACTTGATACAGCTTCATCATACATGGTACAAGCTAATTATTTGTGGTCTAAATATTTTGAATGTGAGACAACACATCGGGTACTAATAAACCCTGGGAATGGGAATTAGGAGTTGGTATTGGGAATTGGTATTGGGAATGGTATAGGTTATGGGAAACACCCTAATAGATGGGAATGGTATTTCGTAATGGGAATGGGAATGGGAACGAAAACATAGTCTGGACGTTTGTCATATGTAGAGGAGATAGGGAACGACCACTTACAAGCCGGTCCGGAGTTAGAGCACGATAGAGAACAGCGAACAATGTAAATTAATCAGTTGCGCCAACTGTAGTGCAGTGGCTATCGACTAAGCGCTAACATCGCGCTTATTATGCGTTAGCTGTTCTTTATCGTGCTCTAACTCCGGACGGGCTTGTACAGTTCATTTCGATTTATTATTTCCGGTTTCTTTGTTTTGCTGCCGTTGAAATGCTGTTATTTAATTATGAGTGTGATGAAAATTAAAATGTTCAAACAATCCGGCCGGCGTTTGGCCATTTGCCAAATGCGACTTTTATCGGTTATGTGTTATTTTAAGCAATTGCAATAAATATTACCGTTGTTAAACACGCAACATTGTTATACCGTTATAAGTAATTCTACTTGTACATTGTACAACATTATTAATTCAATTGATGAAAGGCCGTGGAGTATGTACAATGTAGTATACGAGGATATGCATTCACCGGATTCAGCGACTTTCCAAAGAAATGCCGGTTTTTTTTAAACTTATATTTTGTGAGTTTTTAGGTCAGGTCTTCGCGCGAGAGTATTCATGCGTGGAGTACTCTGTCTTCGCGCGGGAGCTCTCGCCCAAAGTAAAATAGAAAAACTCGGCTACGCGCAATAGTTTTATTGTTTTCTTGTACCGGCAGATAATTTGGAAAATTACAATGCGAGTTCAGAAAGCACTGACTATCTGATTACATTAGCATACAGCATCACGGGTTTTTCCGGAACTTCAATTTTTTTTGCGGAGATGCGAATCGTATCAGGATAAGATACAGTAGTACACGTAATGGCTTTGCGGTGATCACGACTTTCTACAAGGATTCTTCCGTTTCGCACTATCCTGCACCCCAAAAAAATGGAATTGCTGGTATTACCATAGGCATTTTGGTATACCATAATTTATATGGTATATCTGGTAATAAATCATACCATTTGACACCTGCCTGATATACCATTGGTAAGTGGTGTACCAGCCGTACCATAATACCAATTACCATTTGGTATCAACAACCCTAGATACATGTATACTGTATCAGTGCTGCATACTGTATGTTCAAGCCGGCATAAGTTTTTGTTACAATTAGCTAGTCGGCGAAAGCAAACTGCCCACCGGTACTTGCAACTGTTACAGTTGCCAGTTTTGAACTAGTTAGCCCTTAGAAATGGACTCAGCTCTGTTTCGAAATCCAGAACGTTTTGTCCTACAGGGCAGCTATAAAAGCTGTCCCGGATCGCTGGAAAAGTCGTCAAACAAGTTTTTGCATACCCAAGCCCCAAGAGATAATGCAAAAACATCGATATTTCATTTACGTCGTGCAGCATCTCACGTAGCTCTAGATCTGCCTGAATAATTAGCAGACAGTTTTACTAGAAAGTGCTCGTACTAAAAGCTAGAAGGGTATTCACCGCTTACGCAGTTTCACTGCGCTAAACTGCTAATCCCTCTTTATCCGTTATGACTTTTATCGTTCGTTTCTATCCGCAAGCGGCAAGCATTTCTGTAACAAAAATCATTTTTGTCGGCAAAAACTGGTTGGATAAACATAGCAGAACCTGCGCATCGACTTAGCGAGCTTCTATCATGAGTTCAGCAGATAATCCAGGGAGCTCAAGCAAGGATTCTGAAGCGATGGAAGATCAATCAGCATCAGGTGCGCTTCTTACTTGCTGGTCGACCAGCATTTCGCATCCTTTACTTTGAGCGCAGTTTGATTTATTGAGCTACTGCAATTTAGTATTTACTACAAAGCTTTTCAGGGGCAAAGCGTCCGCGCATTAGCCGGTTACCGATCTGGAGATACTTTAATCGGGGCACCAAACTGGTTTCTCATTCCAATTTTTGGGAAGCGATTTGCAAAGAGTGTGCTTCCAACCTGCCGTCTCCAAAAGTTGTGCGCGGAGAAAAAGTGCATCTCGAAAACCATTTCTATAAGTGCGAATTTATTCGACAATCAACGAAGGACGAATACCGCCAGGAAGTGTCTGTTTGGGTCGACTCAAAAACAAGCGATGCAGCGCACGTGGTTCCACTGCTACCGTCTCCGGTTCCTGGCACAAGCACTGCAAAAAAGCAGGGCAACACGGAATCGTTTTTTGATCGGCCGTCAGCGAAAAGTGAGATAGCGGAATTCGAGGGTCTTCTTGCCGATATGTTTGTCTCTGGTAATTTCTCCTTTCGCGCTGTCGAAAATCCTCGTTTTATTCGATTTTGGAAATTTATGCGACCAGCGGTGAAGCCACCAAGTCGATTTGTGTTATCGACTCGCATTATTCCGCAGCGCATCAAATCCGTCGAAAGCGATACTGTCAAATCATTGTCATTGCAGCGGTCTGTCACTGTGACGCTGGACGGTTACAAGAATGCGAAGCACGATAAAGTTCTTGGTATGTATTAAAACAGGAGTACATAAGGGCAGTGTTTCTGTTGCACAGTTGCAGTGTAGGTCGACCAACAATCGTTTGCTTTTTAGGAATTATGGCTACTGTCAGAAACAGTCAAGGTGTAGAAAACCATTTTATGTCCACTGAAATTATTTCATCGCAATCGTCTCGAGCTGAGGACGTCATGGAGATAATTGAAAGCAGTTTTACGATGTTGGAAGAAAAATACAAGGCATGTGCTCGCACAGTTACGTGCGACTCGGATGCCGTCCACGTGAAGGCAAAGCGGTTAATGAAGGAAAAGTATCCCAGCAAGATATTTTTGCTGTGCAGTGCCCACGCAACTTGCCTTAACACTTCGTTGACTAGCAGTTTTGAGCAACGCGGCTGACGTTCTTGGTGGAAGTCACCAGAAGCATCCCATTGGTCAGTAGGATCTTCTAACCAGTCGTACTTTTTGTTTTAATGAGATTTGGCCAATAACACTGATCACTGAGACAAAAGAAATTCATTAGCACGTGCGCCAGATTTACTGGCGAAGAAAGAACGCTTTTGATGGGATGTTCTGCTTATCTGCTAATTGATCGCAGGCTCGCATCCATTGTCTTTGCTTAGTCTAAGCTGACCCGGATTCAACCTTGAATCAGAGTGCCTTTTATTGCCCTAGCGGTATGCGCGCGCCTGATTGTCAGCTGCTCCGGTCGTTTTCCATGTATACCTTTCAGTCGAACAGCGGCATCATTGGGCAGTCTTCCCAAACTTCCCAATGCGCCTCATTTTTTTGTAAGCGATCGGAGCCTCACATGTCGCTCAAAATCGACCAGTTGGCTACAAATAGTATGCAGTACATGGTCTGATTTTTTCGATATCATACATTCACGCAGTTGAACGGTGTGACCATTTGAACGTGCATATCCCAAAATGATGGTGACTTCCACCATCTCTATCCTGGACTTCCGGCTGCATTGACTGTGCCGAAAACAGCAGCAAACGAAACTAGACACTTTTTCACTCACACAGCCCAAAAATTGCTGTAAAAATATTTTTTTGAAATTAGTTACTGAATTAATAAGGCCAACTCTGGTGTGAGTAACCACGCTAGTCAACGAAGTGTTAACTGCGTTTGATTTGGGGAAGATAATTCCAACTAGACATCAATTAACGGGAAATCATTATCCAACAGGCCGTAATCCAATTTACTCGAGCTCTGCATCGACTTAGTCTGCTTATCGAAATCAATTAAACGACTGCTTACCGATCCTTCTGAATTTGGACTATTGTCCCATATTATGTCTGAAATGTCGCCGTAGTCAACGAGTTTATTACCATTGACAGGTGCAAAAATATTACTACCCCATATATCTTCAATTTCTTTCTGTGCATAAGTACCACTTCCCACGATAGCTTCTGTATTTTCTTCCCGTGAATTGTCGTGTATATCGTTCAACTGTGGAGCCGCTACACTACGATTCATTACCATACCTATGGAAACCGCATATTGCATATCTGCCTGTGCCACTGCACTACGATTCATCGACATATCTGACGAAACCGAATACTGCATACCTGACTTTACAAAGTGCGGATTTACCAGATACTCTAGATTTACCGCTGACGGATTTACCAATTGTGAATTTACCGAATTATTCGGACTTACCACGTCGTTTGGATTTACCGTCGCCGCTGACTGACCGCCTACAGACTGGGTACTTTGAAAAGGGAGGCTTGCGTTTTGCGCACCCGAGGATGGACCGTTTAGTGAGTCTATCCCTGGGGCACGTTTTTCCCCAGAACTACCGTTGGTTACCGAGGCACTACTAGAATACCTGACGGACATAACCGCCGTGTTCTGCGTCTGCTTAGCCAATTTACGTTTTGATGCGATTTCTGCCTGTGCCCTTTCTCTGTGCTCATCAATCCGCTGATCAGCCCAACCTTCCTTTGTTCGAAATTCTGAATCCGACATACCGTTCATTTTGTTTGAGTTAAGTTCAGACAACCGCGCTATGTCCTACCGCTAAACGGATTAGGCAAGCGAAAGTTGCTCTGTTCCCACTGGTTGATTACACAACCAGTTCCTGTTACCCACTGACCGACTACAGAATACCGTACCACTGCGTGGATTAAGTACACCGTACGATCTGCTTCGTATTACCACTTCACACGCACGTATGCGTGCACAAGCTACGTGTATGATTACGTTTCTGCTACTGACCTTTAAGGTTTCAGAAGCTTCGCTTCGTATTTCAGTACAACTGCTACTATACTGTACCACTATGTGGATGAAGTAAGTGCCGTTGCACCGTTCCCACTGGATGACGTATCAACCAGTTCGTATTACCCACGGACTGACAGAACAACGCTACACCACGGCGTGGCTGCGACAGCTGACAGAACCGTTTCGTTTCAACCCACCAGTAGATCGCAGAATTATGCTCGATACACCGGACACAAGGACTACGTATCACTGGTTTCGTATTACGTTGTTACAACACGCAATTACGCATGAGTAAACAACGGGAATTATTATGATTCAATTTCCAATTTATACTACAGCTGACCTTTAAGGTTTCAGCTGTTTACAACTCTACGCTAAATTAAACACTGTGGCTGATTTTCAGCAAACAGTGACACTGCGTTTCTTCGAACCCGACAATTTTCAAGAATTATCGTCGGCTATATCCGACCCTTTGTTACGAAGTTCAAATTGCACGTCGACAAAAGAATGTAGACAAAGGAATTTAAAGCCGGCTGTATCCAGGCCTTTGTTACTGGAGTTCAAAATTTTCGAATACAAAAGATTGTAGGACAATGGCTACTCCGTAGACACGGACCTGCCTTTGTTACCGAAATTCAGCATTTTCGTTTACAAAAGAATTAATACAATGAACGGCTATAATTTCTGCGAACTTTCGCGAGTTTTAACTTACAATTTAAACACAGCGTTTCCTTGCTAGCACTGCCGTTCACTTCGTTTTTGGTTACAACTGACCGTTAAGGTTTCTAGTTGTCCACAATCCAACCGTTGATTTACGTAGCCGACCTTCGAGGTTTCGACTACACGTACTGTTAAGTACTTTAACTGAGGTTAAACAACCTCAACAGCTTCGATAACGCTGAAAACTCACAATGGCTGCTTTGTTAGCCCAAAAATATCATCCCACAAATATCGTACACAATGATCAATGAAATTTAGAATTAGTACAGCTTTTACTCAAGGGAGGCCTATGCTGTACGGTCCCCTATAGCCACCCTGTGCCTTAAGGACACTAGTACCTTAAGGGCACACCAGATCAATTATCAGAAAAAAAAGGCGGGATTATTTCACCCGAAGAGAGAAAGATGAGAGACAGATGCCCGGGGGCTTGGGCGATGGAAGAGACCCTCGGTCAGTATTGTGGGATTACAAGACCCTTACTCTGACCTGGACCAATTTTCGTTTTACAGTATTACAAAAGAGTATACAATAGGACGTACCATCTACAATTTTTTGTAACATCGGGAAAATAAGAACCATGGGTGGGCGCCATGACGTGTAAAGAAAGACCTATCCAGTTTAGTGGGGTACTATCCACACTACCGACCACGCCACAATCGGTAAGAGCACTCTTGAGATCTCAAACTGTTAGGGAAAGTAGTAGATGGTTGTACTGATCTGGTTAAGGAAGAAAGGAAAGGAAGAAGAAGAGGTCCGGATCCAGAAATCCCTGCTGCAAACACGAGGAATACACAAGATACGAGTATACGCTACCTGTCTTCACGCTAGATGTTAGCAGAAGCGGTACAAGAGAAATCCATCAACTCTTTACTACGAGGCATGAAGAACGAAGAAGAAGAAGAGACCAAAGGTCACGGGATGCAAGTGGGAGCTAGTGGGTAACATATTACGCCACGAGACTATCCGAAGATGATAATGCACGTCGACGAAGTAGAGGGAAAACCCCTGACATAGGTGAAAGGTCACTAAGAGGTCAGTTAGCGAGTATCCTCACTTGAGAAAGAGATCCCAGGGCAAGAAGTCTGAAGTTAATCAGGTCGTGAACAGAGCACTACTTGTTGAAAGAACTCTTAACATTTGTGTGGGCGACGAGCGCCTTATATAAAGTCTTGGGCACGCGCAGGTGCGACTCTTCGTACGCGCAGGTACGATTCTGAGAACAATAGGGATATAAATTCTAGCCAATACTCTACGATCACTGTCACGTGAACTAATCAAAGGTCGCATCAACACAGCATTAGCTAATCAGAGAAAAGGGTCAGCTCGTACACTAGAACAATAGGTAAAGCTACGTCATGGACACGCGGTCACGTCGAAATGGCAAGTCGCGGTCAAAGTTCTCTGCTGGACATTTCCTAGAAGCGTCGACTCGGACTCGGGGTCATGACTCAAGTAGCCGTTGTAGTAAAGCCTAAGCCTTAGCCTCGGTGTAACAGTAGTAGAGTAGTACCGATGTGGACGGGCTAGTACTCCCGTACACGTCACTACCTTGTAATATATATATGTAGTATGAGTATGTAGGAAGTGCACTCAAAAATATTTGATTCCGGCAGCTGAGAGGAAAGCTTAATGGTCGTCAAATCCAATGGTAACGCAGTCCTTGTAATTAACGGCGTCCATTAGCGCGTTCTCCGTTAAAAAAATAACTTAATCAAGCGCGATTGGCAACATGACTTGTATATACCTTGATGTGCATAACTTCCGACCTGAATGTGGTCCCTTTGCTAAAAAAATTATTACCGAATGCATTAAATATTAGCGTTTAAGTTTTAACATAAGCCTTCCGTATTTAAAAATGGCCGAAGTAACCGTTTACCGCAGTGACCACCGCGCACAATGACCCCACAATGGCTGGCAAAATCAGCTGTCCAAAATTTAATCACGGCCACGAAAAATGTACTTAAAGTCTGTAGCTGAGCTGGAGCAAACTCGGAAAAATTCTGAAAGCCTACAGATACCGGAAAACAGGCTCGGAAAACCATGGACTTTGAACAGGCGATAAAACGTGTTGTACAGGTTGCAGAGTTTGCAGTACAGGTTGTGTTGTACATGTGCAAGTATTAAATCAATGCTTGCTAGTTAAATTTATGCTCTACAGACTACAATACTTACGGTAATCACTTACAACTGTACAGTGTACAGCTTAGGACTAAAAAGACGCATATTAAACCCCATACCCAGATATCCGTACGCATGTGGCAAGTGCACTTGTACGACAACCGGATATTATTATTTTTAGCTGAGTCGTACAGCGCACTGCGCCGCATACGTTCGGAATGCGGTGGGTGGGACTATACTTACGTCTTTTTTGTCCTAAGCTGTACATGCACAACAAAACTCACGCTTCCTATCGGTACTATTAATACGTAGTGCTAGACTGCTAGGTAAGAATTTGAGAACTGACAGTGGCTGCTACACGCAGTACGTCAAGAATGCACAAACACTCGTCTACTTGTTTAAAAACATTTAGTGGACAGGAATCTGGTTAACGAAAGTCCGCTCGGATCAATCATAATAATATAACGCTGCAATGGCGGATCAATACTACAAACATCGCGATAGCGTTCAAGAGGAACTGGCCAATCTCTCCAACTCCATCCAGGAATTCGATCGGCGACGTGCTCACAGAACGTCCGCCAGCGCTCAAACCGTTAAGAACGTTGTACCACTGGACATCGTTCTCCCAAATGGCAATCTTCAACCGGGGATTCTGCGCAGTCTGGCTGAAGCGGAAAAAGCCATTGACTATCTGCTACGATATGTCGACTTTCAGGCTGCCTGTCGAAAAGTACCGCGGGAGGAACTAACCAGCCGGAAACCAACAGAGCTTCTTTTCTTTCCAGAGCCATTATACTGCAATCAAACCACAAGGCAATTAAACCACCAAGCTCCCAGGGAATTTCGCCAGATTCTGCTTCAATTTGTGTAAACAGTTGCCACTAGCCAGCTTCATCAAACTTTAAAACCGGAAAACGGACAATTCAGAAAAGGAAATAATTATGGGAGGCAATGCAACGGCAGTTAAACTTTCCTATACTTCAATATACTTTCCTATAAACTTAACCAGTAGGCAGTAAGTATACACTTTTTACAGTGTACGCAACTATGTTGTAAATGCTTCCAAAATTTAAAATGAATTTTTTTCAATAACTGTCAAAAATACAATCATCTGAAAACATATACGGAGAACTGGAGAAGTATACGTAATTCGGTAACTTCGGCATAATAATAAAATTAGCCGAAGGTTTTTCCTTTTTTCTAATTACTGATCAATAAAGAGCAACGAATTTCATCTCCGATTTCCTTACCGACTGATGCGGTCCCTGAATGTTGTATGTGACAACAACCAGTGCAGATAAAAGGGCAAATGGAATAATCAGGTTGGAGCGAATGAGCCTACAGCCGAAAAGGAAAAAACATCAAGTCCTAATCAGATTAACATTAACCCATCGAACTGCATTAAGAAAAAACCGACACATTGAGCGGTGCCAAAACATTTATTAGGGACACCGTGCCATGTGGAAATATGTACCAAAGTAAATTAATAGAGTAGTACAATAAAAATCTGCGATAACATATATAAATAGTACAACAAAACTGCATAGCTTATTGCGATATGATAGTCCAACACCAGTCCAAACGAAACAATTCATAAAACTTGTAAGAGATGTGAAAACATTGGCAGTAAATAATTCCACGTATATTTTTATCAACAAAGTTTTGAAAAAAAGAAACAAAAACTGCGAAAGTCTTCAAAATTCTCAAGATAAAATTCCACTGTCGCCAAAACGCAAAATAATAATACACAATAAAAAAAATCGT
The DNA here is from genome assembly GCF_019649055.1 of Paramacrobiotus metropolitanus. Lineage (NCBI taxonomy): Eukaryota > Metazoa > Tardigrada > Eutardigrada > Parachela > Macrobiotidae > Paramacrobiotus > Paramacrobiotus metropolitanus. The sequence continues at coordinate 11,852 of NW_026570699.1, forward strand.
AAATTTATAATAACACCGCAAAATTATCCTGAAAGTTTCCTCACCCGGTCCCAAAGTCCCGTACCTAAAGTGACACTTCCATAACAAAATAATACACGGTCATCAAGGGAGACCGGAAGAGGGTGATTTTCTTCCTATCATCCTCCTCCACCTCCAGTTCACGCTTGCGGCGCTCCTCAAACGAGGCACTGGACGGCAGTCGCGGTCGGAAGCTGCCCGATCCCACCGCCAGGAGATCCTTGAACCCACGCACACTCCCGTTGGTCTCCACCGTCACGACGCTGGCCGCGGGGGCTGACGAAGAGGGAAGACTGCCGTTGGACTGTGCGGCTTTCATTTTCCGCTTGCGGGCCTTCCCGCTGTTGGCGGCGCCGGGGGGACTGACGTCGGAGGGATCGGAGGGGGCCAGGCGGGTCTTGGAGCGGGTGACACGCTGGAAGTCGCTGCTCGACGGGGAATGCGGACTGACCATGACTAGAGGCGGACGGGAAATGCGAGAGGATCACGTGGACAGGGTGAGAGCGCTTGCCGTCTGCAAAGATAAACAATGCGGTTGTCAAGAGCGGAAACAAAGTTGGGTGGGGATGAAGTTAACGCGACACCTGTATCGCATCGTGCAAAACTGGGATGGGCGATGAGAATAAAAATTGATGGAGAAAATTAATTAGGTCTTAAAACAAGGACAGGTAAACCGTGGTTGGTGCAACGTCCGTTCACTAAATCAGTCAAAAATGATAAAGCAATAATCGTCACCCAGAATCCCAGATCAACAATTTTTAAGCAATGACCAAATTAAAAATATAACCACCAATTTGTAAAAAGTAAAAATTTAAAAATATCCAAGATGGCAAATTAATAAAACGGATGAAATCCGGAAAATATCTGTCCAGAAATACTGATTCGATTTCAGCAACGCCAAACGCAACATAAACAACGGTTCGTACTGCTAAAACACAAATAGAAACCGCATATTTTCAAGCACCAGCTGCACCACTATCATCGCAAGCTGTAGTAATATCGAAAAATAAATCAGTCGCACTCCGCGTGAATATTCCCGTTTTGAAACTGACTCACAAGAAATAAACCACGACACCTCGTAATCACCATGTTTAACCGTACATCGCTGATAATTTCACTCGAAACAGACTGGTGTTTCGTACGCAGCGCTGGTACACGTCATGATCGAATGTTGCACATGCGCGCCGAAAGTTCGCCGAACCGTATGATCTAACCGGAAATGATTAAATCAGAACCTTACGTCAAAATTACATTCGAAATTCTCTACTATTATTATTATTATTATATGTACTCTCTCCCCGAAAGCTTAAAAAACGCCTAAATTCGCGTAGGGTGCCATTAAGGTTTTTATTTGGAGCACTTTTCACTCCCGAAATTACGAAACCTTTTCGAATCGAATTTCGCCTATTGGCTGTATCAGAAAGTACTAACGGCGAATAGGCGGAATCAGCTATTATTGCGGAAAGAATTACTATGGTAACACACAATACGTAATACATTTCGCAAAGTGCTAAAAAATGATGGGTGGAAACAATTATTTAACATCTTGCGAATCTGGCATACTCACATTAGTATTTTTGCATTAGCCAGTTCGAAACGAACAGCATTTACATAAAGACAGCATCGTACATTTCGCAAAGTGCTAAAAAATGATGGGTGGAAACAATTATTTAACATCTTGCGAATCTGGCATACTCACATTAGTATTTTTGCATTAGCCAGTTCGAAACGAACAGCATTTACATAAAGACAGCATCAGAAGATTATTTTCTTAAAAAACGAAGTACGACAATTCGGAAATACGCAAAAATGTTCTTACGGAATTTCCGCCTAGAAACATTAATTGGGTTAAATTATAGCTAAAATACAGAATAAAACTAGCGGTCGTTGCGAACCATATCACTGTACGAGCGCGAGCGCCAATACCACTAATAATTTAACTAAATTGAGTGGTGTTTCGGTGCTCTTCCATTTCCCCATGAAATCATTTCAGCACATGAAATAAATTTCATTATGCGAACATTCACAATTACTTAACATCTTGCGAATCCGGCATATTCACATTAGTATTTTTGCATTAGCCAGTTCGCAACGAACAGCATTTACAAAAAGACAGCATCAGAAGATTATTTCCTTAAAAAAACGAAGTACGACAATTCGGAAATACGCAAAAATGTTCTTACGGAATTTCCGCCTAGAAACATTAATTGGTTTAAATTATAGCTAAAATACAGAATAAAACTAGCGGTCGTTGCGAATCACATCATTGTACGAGCGCGAGCGCCAATAGCACTGGGAAATGGTATTGGGATCGTGGAATTGGAATTGTGTGACGAACACTCTTCATGGCTTCAGACTAATTTTACGCTCTTGACGAAGGCTTATTTGCAGCACCATTGACCATTGCGGAAATAGTGAAAATACACAAATAGGAAAAGCAAAATAGTGGAAATACGGAAATACGGAAAGGCGTGACGTAGTACAGACTGATTAATAACGTACATTATTATTATTATTATTGGCTTAATATAATTAATAATTTTCGGAAATCTTTCCAAAACTACCACCAACGTTGCCTAGGCATTAACAGGAATTTTTGTCAGTTACAAATGGGGAAAGAATCTTCGCCGGTCATACAAAAATGGAAGGTCAAACATTGGAAAAATGAAATTTCGCCAGTTAGACAGAGGGCGCGGGATTTTCGCCGGTCAGACAAAACTGATAAATTTTCGCCGGTGAGACAAAGTGGACAAGGGAATCTCGCCGCTTAGACAGAGGGTTAGGGAATTTCGCCGGTCAGAAAGACTATTAGAGAATTTCGCCGGTTAGTCAGAGGGGAAGAAATTTTCGTTGGTTAGACAGGAGGTAAAGATTTCCGCCATTTAAAAAGCTGGGAAAGGTTTTTGCTAGTTAAAAAAACGGGAAGTAATTTCCTCCGGTCAGAAAAAAAGGAAATCGATTTTCGCCGGTCAAACAAAAGTCAGTGCTCAATAGTCACCCGAAGGCTTATAGCTTATTTGCAGCACCTTTTTATTTTTAATTTTACCTTTTCATTTCTTTTTGCTATTTTTTTAAAAAAACAATTTTTTATTTAAATTTTAATTTTTTTATTGAAACAAATTTAACAAAAAATTTACAGAAATTAGAAATAGAATTATTTAAATTAACAAAATATTTGGTTTAATATTTATATTAGTATCTAAATTTATGAAAAACGATGGAAGGCAGGTCGCTGATACGCAAAATTGTTCTAACGAAATTACCGCCCAGAAAGCGCCGCCCAATTATAGGTTAAAATAAAATTAAGTTAAAAACAAGCGTAGAAAATAAAAATTACAAATATTTAAATTTATTTCCATATAAACAGGCCCCAGATTTATAGATTAAAATGGAACATTTTTATTTTCATTGAGAGTTGGTTTAAAATCAACGTCACAATTAAATAATATATCGGATTTTCCTGCCAAACCAATCGGTTTCGCCCAGTCTGGCAGATGGTATGCCCTTTTTAAATTATAATCTTTTTATTTCCGCAAAAGCCGTTTTGCGGCCAACATGCGATAGCGCTTAGCCAAAGACGAAATTAAAGAACCATGTTTTGAAAATCAACGCAGTTATTTTTTCGCTTCCGTGATCATATGGATGTTTTAAAATTTTCAAATAATGTAGAAAACACGGTAGAAAAAAGGTTTTTAATCCTTTCTCTGCAAACTATAAAAGTGATTTCAGTAAGCATGTTTTTGCGCCACTGTATTGCGGTTATTTTTTGATTCTGTGTTTTGGTGATAGCAAAAATAAAACCTAGTCAAACAAAAAATAGTTCTAGCCAAATAAATAACAGTTGTTTTTTACAACAAATGAAATTACGAAAGTTGCGGTAAACATGGTTCATCAAATTAAAATGTTTCGAAAACTGATTCCTTTCTAAATATTTTGCCCTAGGAGACATTCCCTTTCACTTTTCTACATCTCCTACAGGTTCTACGTTTTGCAAGCCGAGGCCGGAGGCCGAGGATTGCCTTGTATGTACAATTCCTACTCCGCCGTTTTTTTCGCCTTTTTTACCCGACATCTCCTCCCAAACCATTCGACCTTTCGGACTACACGATAGCTTAAAAAACGTGTAAATTCGCATAGGGTGCACTTAAGGTTTTCGTTTTCTATACTTTTTACTCCCAAAATTACGAAACTTTTTTCGATTGAATTTCGCCGATTGGCTGAATCAGAAAGTACTAACGTCGAATAGGCGGAATCAGTTTTTATTGCGGAAAGAATAACTATGGCAACACACCGTACGTAATACCAACACATTATTGGAAAGTACTGTTACAGTAATAACGATGGGCGGAAACATTTAACACATTGCGAATCCGGCAAAGTTCGCATTATATGAGTATCTTTGCATTAGCCGTTTCTTTTGGTTTCTTTAGCCAACATCTCCTCCTAGACCATACGTCACTTCTCCCTATTCCATAGCTTCAAAAACGTGTAAATTCATGTAGTTTGGTTCGAAGCTTTTCGTTTTCGTAAATCTCATTTTTCAAATTACGAAACGTTTTCGAAACGAATTCTGCTTATTGGCTGTATCAGAAAGTATTAACGGCGAATGGGCGGAAACAATTATTATTGTGAAAACCATAACTATGGCAACACACCGTAATAACAACACAATATGACAAGTGCGAAAGGTGAAAATATTTACTGTAACAAACTGCAAATCCGACATGTTTACATTTTGTATTTAAATTTTGAAAACGGATTTTGCATTCATTTTATTTTAATTTTGCTTCATGATTTTGATTAATATATTCTTATTATTTTTTCCGGTTCTTTAGCCAACATCTTCTCTCAGACCATTCGCCATTTCTCCTTACGCAATAGCTTAAAAAACCCGTAAAGTCACGTGGTTTGGTTCAAAGGTTTTCGTTTTTCGTAAATTTTATTTGTAAATTTACGCAACTTTTTCGGAACGGATTTCGCCTATTGGCTGTGCCAGTAAGTATTATTGGCGTATAGACGGAAGCAAATATTGTTATTGCGAGATGCACTTAGCAGCAACGCAAAAGTGGATGGGCGGAAACAATTATTATTATAGGGGAAGAAATTTGCTGGTTGGACAGTGGGGGTGGGGCTTTCGCCAGTTAGACAAAGGATTTTCGCCGGTTAAACGGAGGGGAAGAAAATTTCGCCGGTTAGACAGAAGGTAAGGAATTTTCGCCCGTTAGACAGAGTGGAAAAAATCGTTCCCGATCAGACAAAGGGGGAAGAATTTTCGCCGGCCAGGCAAAGGAAGGTTTTTCGCCGGTTAGCCAGTGGGGAACGGAATTTCGCTGCTTAAACAGAAGGTTAGGGAAATCTCGCTGGTAAGATAGAGTGAAAGGAATTGTTGCCGATCAGACAAAAGGGGAAGAATTTTCGCCGGCCAGACAAAAGAATAGAGATTTTCGCCGGTTAGACAGAGGGGAAGAGTTTTCGCCGGCTAGACATAGGAATAGGGATTTTTTGCAGGTTATATCGTGAAGGAGATAATCTCGCCGGTTAAACAGAGAGGAAGAAATTTTTTTAAATCAGACAAAGATGGAAGAATTTTCGCCGGTTAGGCAAAGGGATGGGGATTTTTGACGGTTAAACAGTTAAGAGTACTTTGCCAGTTAGACAAAGGGGTAAAAATATAAAGTGCAGACAATAGTAGTTCGTTGTATTTCAAAAAATAACAAATTTTTTAAAATTAAGCACTTCTATTATAATTATATTGTTAAAACCATAAACGAAATTCAGTCTCTCTCAGTTCATTTTTCATTCGGCGGATCTTATTTTTGGCAACTAAGACTTGAGTGCTATTTTATATTCAGCGTGTATACGCAACATTATAAAGACGTATTATAAAGACAATCCTCACTCCGCCGTTTCTACG
>NW_026570700.1:0-17646 GCF_019649055.1 Paramacrobiotus metropolitanus
CAACCCATATTTATGTCATCCATACGAATAGCAGATCAGAGCCTGTCTAAAGCAAGCCACTGTCCGAGCTGATCATCTCCGAGCTTGCTCTTCTTGGTTTTTCAATCGCCCCAGGCAATAAGAATTTCATCGCCTTCTGCGCACTACTGGACCGCACTTCTATTTCAATCATAACAAAAATGGATCATCACCGTCCACCTATGACTTACTGCAGTGCTGACTTTCAATTATTAATATTAGATATCGATATCGCCGACAGTAATCTACGAATAACATACGAAACGGAAGCGTTGCCTGTTGACTTTATTAACAATCGCTATTCCTGCCAAAATTGTCGCTACTCTACTCAGTCCGCGATCGGCATCTTTACACATACATTTCGAAGATACATCTTACCTGCTATCCTACGCCGGGATCTACTGCGAATCATTCGCCAACGATATACCGCACGCGCCGTGCGCGAGCATAACCGGGAATACGATGCGGCTCACCCGTAAAAGAAGATGCATGTGGCTTACGCCCCCAGCTTCACTGCGACGCCAGCGCAGACAACGGAAATATAAACGCCAAGCAATTTTGGACTGGATTCCATTTCCAGTAGCTTTACCGACAACTACAATAGCTACAACAACCAGAATGTTATTCCCAACACCGTCGCAGCTGACCGAATCCGCGATGACACTTACAACGGTAACCCTAACACATCAACAATCAACGTCGTCAGCCCTCACAGTGGACCCAGTACCGACTTATCAACCGAAAGAAAATCAAAAGGAATGCCCGGTCTGTTATTGGGACTTCAATCGCAAAAAGAAATTGCTTACGACTGTGGAACTGCGTTGCGGTCACGCAATATGTTCACGATGCCTTGGAAAAATATTCCAAACATACACAGATGACCTCCGGATTGATTCCTCTCTTGGACTCGTAGTCTCGTACCACAACAAAGACCACGTTGTCCAGTATGTCGCAAGAGCATCCGCCCGGAGCGGAGTCGTTTTATCTAATCATGATAATTTCCGTTCTAAAGTATCTCTACCTATCGTTCTTTAAAACAAATTTGAAAATCTTAATTAGTGCATGTTGGTGCTCTTTTTCTAGACGTTCTTCAGTTGTCTGTTTTCTACTTTTGTTTTGGTTTTCTCTAGACTATATCTACATGTTGTTTTTCCAGCACGGAGGGAAGTGTGGGCTTCGCACACATTGTGTACGTCTGTTGACATACATGTTTGTACACTTATGTAATGCCTTTGTGTTCTGTTCTTTAGCCAACGTGTTGCACAACACGTTGGCCGGTTCTGCCGTCTTGAGTTCTATAAAGTATGCCGCCTCTCGGTAGAGAGCAAGGCATTGTAGAGGTTTTTGTTCTTGGCGCGTATAGACATTTAGGCTTTTATGGGCCAGCTCCCACATGATCAACCTTACGCACGGAATCCCCGCAGTGGGTATGCATCTCGCTTTTTCAGCACACAAATATCGGAACAACCCTCAGCTTTTCCGGATGTAAAAAACGTAGATTTGCTAGCATTTACCTGTGACCAATGCTTCTGGGAGCGTACCACGTTTTTCATCAACAGTGCGGACATTTGAATGTTTAATGTAAGTTCGAATGTGAACACACCAAAAGGTCTATTTTGTGCAAAGATCAAAGCCGGCGCCGGCATTTTTTCTTCCCACGTTATGGCCTCGGGACGATGCGACTGTTGAATTGCATATGGAATTTATAGATTTGTAAACGGAAATGCTGTTGGTGGAGTCCAACCGAATCCCATCGTCGAAATTCCCAGGGCCATGCTCTGCCGCCGGCCAACGGACATTAAACCTCGGAGACGAAATTTTCAACTATATACGCCCGATAGCCATATTACTATTATACATAGGTGCTGCATATAATTGGAATTCCGTAGACATGTACATTTGCGCACGATCGAAGAGCTATTATATATCCTCGCGCTTCAATGACTCCACCTTTTTCTTCATAAATCTGCTGTGACCTCGGGTGATAATAATTCAAAACTCCGAGAGAAAGCCGTTCACAGTTCTTAAGTTGATAATGGGAATGAAGTAAGTGTTGAAGACCTCGTTTTTCCGTACCGCATCGAAGATTTTCCGGAAAGAAAGGTGCATTGACAGCTTCTTGCATGATAACCATGTATTTCTTTTGTCAAAGGTTTCGGTTGGCGACAGCTACCTTAAACCAAGGGTAGGACGGGAGCGCACTGTCAACAAGAAGAAACTGGAAATCCAGGCAAACTGCGCACTTGAAATGAGCTCCAGAGCGGCATTGTGAAGAAATCTGCCATCCATTACAGAAATAAACACAGTGGATCTGATAATGCTGAATACTGATTGAACTGTGGAATAATAATGGCAGCATTCACTGTGGACTGTGGGCTCAACCGGAGACAAACAAAAATTTTACTTCCACTATGTAGTGATGTTGCTATCGTCCCTGTTGCGATATCACTGCGTCTTGCTAGCACAGCGCCGACCATGCACTAGGTCTAGGAAAGCTAGTTCTCCGTTTGGGTGTCTGGTTTCCACCTCCCAATGGCAGGCTCGGATTGGCAAAGTAACACAGAAAACTGGAACAACGGCAGGAAGACACCGATTGCTGACGCGATACCTTAAAATTTTTAAATACGAGTTTTATTATGCTACCTTGATGTTCGGATTGGGGGTCTCCAGCTGTACAATCGGCACAGCTGTGACTGCCCTAACATCGTCACATTTGATCCTTTTACATGCTGCCAAAGGCCAGAGGTTGTTGTGACCACACTGAAACAGAATTCCAGCCATACTGTATCACACGTAAAATATAAGGGTGAGCTATTCCGTAGTAGTAGTAACAGGCGTCCCGCAAAGGGATTTTGGACTCTACTGGCGGAGCGCGCTCTGCGTTTTGTCACGTCCGGTCTGGACTTCCGGGGTGGACACAACTACGACATAATATAAACTATATAATTATAAGTAAATGAAATAATTTCGTAATTAAGCTAATAATTATTGATCTGCATATAATTGTTCAGCATTCTTAACTGAGACACATAATTCACAATTAAATTATATTAGCGTGTATTGGATATTGGCCATATCGTCTTCACACGATAAGAAGATAAAATTCTGTGGTCATTAAATACTAACAAAATGGCACGCACCGGATTACTGATACCGGAATGTTTTTGCGTTCTTCCTGATGCAGTGGCAACTCTTGGAAACTGTCAAACATCGTAGTCACACATTATTTCTGATTATATGCAAATCGATAAAATGCACTGTAGAGTTTTTCGATCAACGCACAGGAAACATAAACAAATATTACCAGCGTGGAAATCCACGTTTCCTTAGCGATCAAAGTGAAAGCACACATTACCCAGTAAGAGAATGCTTTATCCTCTGCAAAGGAGAGCAAAAATGTAAACAACCACAAATTATCCGTGGGAAACGCACAGAATTCGGCTCATTCGTATTACCACACTATATATCCACATCTCCGCTCAAGTAACGACGCAGTTTATCCATGTTTACCATCTGCTCCAGCGGAAAATCAAAGAAATGCTAAAATGGTTCGAACACATGATATTTCTTGATCTGTAAACTGAATAATCGGATATGAAAGAGTTAACTATTTTACAGCAATATACTGAATAATAATTCACTTATTCGAACTTTGTCAGCAGAAAAACTTAGTATATGCACGTGATTTTTGTTTTAAATGAAATCAGTTGAATAACCATAAGAAAAATTCAATAACGTTTTGCAAACATAACAACGCTAAATATAATTACACTCTGTAGCCCCAAAGAATTTTTTAAAAAAATATGAAAATTACCAGAAAAAATACATAGAAAATTGAGCAACAAACTAAAATTGTCTGGAATTTTTCTGCAACTCTTACCTGCGAGGAATCCTTGACGAGGACGAGATTCCTGATAACATGAGGGATCCGTCACTGATAAAGGTACTATTAACTAAAATAAAAGAATGAGATCTGCAGTTACACCGATAATCCGATTCAGCACTCGATGGAAAGATTCTCTTATAATTTTGTTGTTTATCGATACCGTCAATGTATAAAAGAATATGGCAACAGTAAAATCGTTATAAATTCAATTCATCAGAACATATAATGTCATAAATGCGCAAAAAATTACTCAGAAAATACGGGCTAATATCATTAAACAAATATTATTAATAAAATTGAATTCTTTTCTGTCAGCAACGCTTACTTGCAAGAAATTGTTGACAATGCGAGGTCCCTGACTATACCAGCAAACCACCACCGCGGTGATACAATTAGCACCCGAAATCGCGTCAACGATGATCAACAGAAACACTCCACGATGGCTCCTAAACAAAATCGTTCAAACTGCGCAAATGATACTGGCGTACAGCAGATTCACAATGAGTAAGCTGCTTAGCGGAATATGCACTTACCTGATACAGCGCATCCTCGGAACTCAGACGCTCACCAACATTCTCCACGCCATGGCAAGCTTCCGTCGCTATACTCCGCGTTCGTCAATGCCCCTGCGTCTGCCACAGCCCCGCGTCCGCCATTAAACTGTTTCCTGCTCCACTGCCCCAACGTCCGTCGCCCCCCGCGCTCTGCCGTCGCCCCCCACGCCCGCCACCACTTGCGTTGCCCCCATGGTCCTGACTTCCGGTTCCCCTAACTCCCCCCCCCGCTCCTGTATCTACTGCCCCTAGCTGTAACTACTGCCCCTGTGTATGTTTTGAATGATTTAACGGATCTATAGCAATAGAGGGAGTAAAGTTTATTCACGAATAGTCGGTTAATAAGCAAAGCGTAAGTTAAATGTGCTAAAAAATTTAAAAAAAAAATGCAAAATCACAAGGAAAGCAATCCAGCTAACAAAAAAACATTAATTATTAAACTGGATAAAAAATTCTGCCAACTCGGCAGCCTGTTCGTGCATTTCGTCTCCCATCGCGTCCACAAAGGCGCGCAATGGCACTAAAAATTATACAAATATATTAAAATAAAAAAAGCTATACAATTGAAGTACTTACGGTTTCCGCGGCGGGCACATTCCCGCAAGAACTGAATGTCTTGCTCCGCCAGTCCCAAGGCTACGATTTCTTCGGGCAACTCCTCCTGGCCATCATGAACCTCTTCCTCCGCTGGAGGCTCCTCCTGTTCCTGGACTGGAATTTCTTCTGGTAATTCCCCCTGTTTCTAGACTGTAATTTCTTCTGGCAATTCCACCTGTTCTGGCTGTTCATCAGGAACTGTGGAAGATACTTCGTTATCAGAATTGTTTTCCATTCTGTAAAATTGCTAATGTTATGTCTGTGAACGGAAACAGTGTGAAATGAAAGTCAAATGGTGTGTGTGAGTTAACTTACCATTTTTATTCATGTGAAGTGATAATCAGGCGGACATGATGGAATGTTGGTTTCCATCATTTCATAGTTCTGATCAGCGTTGTAATGCTGTACTTTAACGTGCACGCTTGAGTCAATTAGACGAAAACTAACATTTTTATTTGAAAAAACTGACAACAAATAAAGGTGAGTAGAAATTTTTATCACTACTATGACATCATTATATCATTACGTTACATACTTGTTTCCTGCTGATAATACAGTGCCTTTGCGAGCGCTCCGTATGATTTTGGCTTGACGATTGGCTACACTAGCGCAAAGTGGAAAAAGTCCGTCAGGTTCCCTGACAGATTTTTTCCACCTTCGTCCCGGTTCTTCTGGAACGTACTCCCTGTTCCTTGTTGTCCCTCAAGCGGTTGCCCTCGAAGTAAGTAATATTTAATATGCACTTTAATATTATGTAGTATGCGCACTACTTTTATGTTACGTTTTTAAGTTTCGAAGTTCAAAAACAACGAGGGGTCGTAGGTGGAAAAAGTTTCTCACGAATCCTGGCCAACTTTTTCCACCTGACTAAAAATCAATTTTATTTCATAATTTTGGTTTTATTTCTGTTGTTTAACCTTTTACTAGTATTAGAAACTATTTATCTACTTGTTTTTTTGTCTTTAGCTTAACTAATTAGTCTCACTGACTAATTATTACTTTCTGTTTTATAGTTACATTTATCTACAGATTTGTTACTGAATAAAAATAATAATACAATGTCATTCCATGAATCATAATAGCAATATTCAATGAACTATTTAATAATGTTATTACTACTCTATTGCTATTAAGAATACATTATTATTATTGCCAGATGATTACAACTACAACCTGTTATTTCTTTTGTTATTCTTTATTGTTGTTATAATTATTCATCCTGAAAGTACATTATTGCTGCTGTTAATATTTTAAAAGTATTTTAATTAAGTCTTTTCTTGATAGTTCGATTGAGTGTAAAACCTTTAACTTTGCAGACATGCTTTCCTTTGTTCGTCACATAAGCATAAGATTTAGGAGCACAGATGGTGACTTCTGTGATGAATTCATCATCATTTAATTCGTTTGTCAAGTCCCCCATGTAGTTTCCCAACGGAACTTCAGGATCTCCTTGCCGATGAATCCACATTAAGGAATCAGTATCAAAATATATCAGGTTACGTCCAACTTGAGCCATATAATTGTATAAGTGAAAGCGGGCATGGGCAGTCGTGAACCTAAATCATCCAACCCATAATTACTTTTGAGAAAAACGTATTTATTATATTTAATTTGCACTTACGCCGCAAGAATAACATTAGTCTTTGGGTTAACTGGAATAAAGTCTTCCTTGGACTTGTACGCAACTTGAATTACGGTGTCACTGAAGAATTCGATGATGTGAATTTTCAACGCATCGTTTAATAAAAGTTCGTAAAAATCTTTGGGCTCGGAAATGAACTGTGTAGACAATCTGTCCTCGCGCGTCCCGAGCCGCCCCAAAAACTACAAAAAGAAAAGAAAATAAGCAATTTTAACTAATGTATACCTAATGAAACAAAATACTTACTTGTTTAAAAATAACTTTGCAAGGGCGCGAAGGCCTTGGTTTTTTTCCACTTTCTCGGCGTCAATAGAAACACCTTCTCGAAGTAAAAATTCTTCCGTATACTGCTTTTTCTCTTCTTCGGTTTTAACGTTATGGGGCCAGCCGCTGGCTTCCGTTTTTAACTTCAGGAAATGCTGGATGTACTCTTTAATTAAACCTTCGCGAAAACTCGGAAAATGCCAAATTTCGTAGAATTTTACCACCGTATATCCCAGGGATAGTGCCTTAATGATTTCCACAGAGCACCAGACGCCCGTAAGTGATCTCTCGGCGTCTGTTTTCTGACAGCTAGAATTTTGCTGCGTCTCAGCACATAGTCGGCACAATGGAAAGGTTAATTTTTCAGTACGGTAGGGTAGAACAGGTAACCATTGGCTTTTGGGCGGTAGAATGGTCAGATAAAATGGTCCAAAATAATTTTTCAAATTTGGATCAAAGTCCGCAGTAATTCGCACGTGTGGGCCAACTGGATATTTTTTCCGCGAAGTCAGAAAGGATATTCCGAAATGACATCGGCAAACCTAAAAAACACCTCTCAATAAAATTGAAATTATAATCTTTCCTTAACTAGTTATACCGTATTTCTTCTCCGGGCTCGCATTTATAATGCAACCGTGTCCCGTTGGTCCGGCCCCCATAATGAGAATCGCGGGGTTGAAGAGGTGCGTGAACATGAATATCTTTTATTGTTTCACGAAAATCCTCATCCTCTGCCAGTTTCTGGTCGTACTCGCTTTCCCAAATTTTAACAACAGAGTATCCCATTTGCTCAAGGGCGATTTCCCGCTGGACGGTTGCCGCATGCAAATCCTCCATCGTTTGCTTGAGATGAGGATTTACAAATGTGCGTTTCGTGGTTGTGGGATTGCCGTGCCAGAAGTCGCCATAAAGTTCTTAAATAATTTCTGCTTCTTCATCATATCCGTCCACGTAAAATTTTCCAATCTTCTGTTCTCTTGCAAGGGCTTTGCCTTCCGTCATTTCAATATACCTTAACCATTTACCACATTTGACTGATTGCATGCGCTGACTAGGGTTTTTTTCCAAAATCCGTGCGCGCTAGAAAAAATGGCATATACCAGCAATTGTTAGCGCGGAAGTAAATGGGAAAAGCCCACCCGAAATTCCCATGAAGAGCTTTCGGAATTCTTGAGAGCAAACGCGTAAGTTGTTAACATCCTGCTTGCAGTATTTGACGAGCTCCTCGTTGACATTGTACCTTCCTTTCTTTTTTCTCCGATCTTTTCGATAAAATCCTTTGATAAAGTCTTTTCCTTCTTTATTATTCATCAAGCTATATTTGAAATCCTCCCTTTTAGGATAGGGAATAATTTTGCCAAAATTTTCTGGGCGATTGACGGGATGAGGGAATTTACCCTTTTGCTCTGTCGCTAAAAAACGATTGAGCCCAAGCGTCTAACGACTGGGGATTGTAATTCAAAGTATCACGAACATCCAGTTGCATAATTTTTGAGCCGTTCATTACGAGCTTTGGAATTATCCTATTTCTAGAAACCATTTTAGAACAAAAAAACCGTCGAACGCCCAAAGGTTGTGAGCCAATACGTAGAAGTTTTTAAATGATCCAGAAAACAAAAACTCGCAAAATTCTGTTGTTATATCCCGACCAATATTGGACGAGTCGGCAGGAAAAATCCATTCCTGGCCGTTGTCGTTTTGGATAACGGCCAAGTTCGGAATAAAATTGCCCGTCTCCGGACACAGGTGAGTCTCAAAATCGAAATAGAGAAACTGGGCTTGTTCATGCTTTTCGAGATCCTGGTCCGTCAGGACTTCGGGCTCAATGTAGCAAACATGGTCATTTGTTACGTGTTCTTTGCACACCGTGCAAAAAATCTCACCGCACACGTGGTCCGTCGTACGAAAAGCTCTGGAGACAAATGATTAGCAAGATGGACAAACAAATAGCGTTTGACATACCGTAATCCCGTTTTCTCCCGAGCCAGCAGCGCGATGATGATTGAAACACTCTTCACTGTAAAATGTTCTGCAGCAGTCTGAACAGTATATTCTTTCTCCTCCAGAATTACATTCGAATCGCAGGCATTGCTTGCAACGGTATTGGCATCGATGGCGATTTTTATGATCGTATCCGCGATTGCAACGGTTGCACCAGTACGATGTTTTGAGTCAAGCCGGCAGGCTTTTCAAGACTTCAAAATGGTTGCTATGATGTAGCAAACGAATCTTTTTTTCGGCATATTGGCCGGCATAGACGATCGTATTGAGGTGACCGACACTCGTTATCAGGATTTGGTAGTCCGGTAAGGCCAGTTGAAACTGTTGAACGTCTTCCAAAGTATATTGTCGACGATCCAGTCCTGCGTTAGCAATGAGTTCCTTAGCCATTTTTGTCTGCAGGGTTCTGTCGGAAGCCGTACAAAGTCCTTTGTTGTGATACAAGCGTGTGTACAGCGGTATATTGTCATCTGCGAGTGCTTCAGCTATAACAAGGGCACGAGCCAAACAGAGATTGTCTGAATTGAAAACTTGATTCTTACCCGCTCGTGATCTGGAATGCCAGTAAGGATTTCATTTAAGATTTCGTTCAAAATGGCTGTTAGGACATCGGGAATCTCAGCAAAAGGAGTATGACTGAAGCGATGAACTTTGCACGCAAATCTTTTACACGTCATCTGATAACGGCAATTGCAAAAATCATTTATCGGTTTCAACACAAAAAAGTTGTTTGTATGAAGCGGGTCTTCAGTAACATCGTCATCATTAACTGCATTAGTATCGTTATCATTATTAGAATCAACTGAATCAGCAGCAGCATCAGCAGTTATGCGAGGCATTTTTGCAAGCAGAAAGGTCACAACAACTGGTTCCTAATGACAGAAAAGTGTTCCTGACACTGCTTTATAAATTCTAACTCATCGGACTTTATATCCACACAATTTTTTATGGCGTCGCCAGATCTGATACGTACAGACATGGCTGAGTCATCGGAGGCAGTCGTAGTACGGTTTTCATGTACAAAAACTGCTTGGGTATTGGACGTGGTGTCGATAATGCACCAAGACAAGGTTTCCGGGTGCGCATTGGCGGTGGAGGTGGAGACTGTTTTTTGGCGGTATTTTGCAAAAGCAGGCGTATCGGTCCATTCTACAATCTTTTCCAGAATATCCATTCCGACAACCAGTTCATTGCACCGCGTATTTTTATGGCGGGCAATAACGAACTGTACGTTGGATTTTTTTTGCAACCGGTAGAAAGCCATGAAAGGATTATTGGATCCTTTTCTTACAAAGATGCTATACGCATCGCGGTACTGTGAATAACTTCGAAAGGTCCTGTCGTCCCGTTTAACAGTAAAGGTCTGGTAGAGCCAGTCCACGGATACAGCGTTTGCTAATCTCATGCGTTTGGCAGGTGGCACGAGATGCTGGTCCTAGAATCCGCTGGCGCTGCAGTAACAGTATCTGCAGAATAAACAATGTAAATATTCAAAAAAGAGTTAAGGATCAGGATAAGAAACTTACTTTTTGACGATGATGGAAGTGCAGAGGTACTGGGTTCAGCAACTTCAGCAGTTGGAGATGAAGTGGCAACAGAGAACGGAACGGAAAGCGGTGCTGATGAAACTGAAGGCAATTGATCTGTGATAAGTAATGGATCGGGAAGTTGTTGATCACCATGGAGAACTGCAGGTTGCTGCAAAGTGTTATGCGGCGATAGAATAATTTAGAGATGGCGCTGCTTGTAGTATTCGTAACGCGCTATATATCCTTGCACTGGATCAATGCCTGCAACATCACTATATTTTGAAAATAAGTTGCAAAAACAAACAAAGCACTAAACTTGCTTTTCAAGTCTTTCAGGCGGCCATATAATGGTTTTAAACGAAATATCTGGTCGCCCACTGCAATATGAAAATGAAACTTGAGGCATATGTTGCTGCTGCTGCTGGCAGAGAAATAAAAATTGTGTAGATACCGTGGTGGCGGATTTCCGCACCAGTTGCTTCATCTATAAAATTAAAGAAATCCTCAGTTTTAAAATTCAGTGAACGAGATTGATAAAAATAACTAAACCTTTAAAAATCGGCTGAATGGGTGGTGGAGACCACGGGCTTGATTGAAAATGTAGTTCTGGCTGTTGCTGTTGTTATTGTTGCGTTACTACAATAAATTTACATTTAAACAGCTGTACAAAAAGTTTTCGCGTTCAATTATACCCAAAGCACTTGTTGCCGGAGTCGTAAGAGCATTATAGTCCTGCAGCTGAATTTCCAAGTCACTTAAAACTTTGTCCCAAAGAGCCTCGCCATCAAAAGCATTAAGGTCAACTATTATCATTATAGTCCTGCAGCTGAATTTCCAAGTCACTTAAAACTTTGTCCCAAAGAGCCTCGCCATCAAAAGCATTAAGGTCAACTATTATCCATTACGTTTAAAGAATCCACTACAAATAAAAGCAAGTAGGGAAAAAAGGAAGCAGAATAAACGTATTGCAGTTATATAGTATCAGCAGAATGCAACTGCAACATTTTGCAGTGCAACATTTTGTCACACACAATTTTCCAGAGCAGCAAAATGCATCAAGTAAAATAAAGTGACGTGACGGCTTCAACACGCTGACGGCAGTACGAGCAGAGGCTTCCACGGTCGAGGGTCGCTTTCGCAAACTGTCCGCATATGACCAGATGTTTACACGGACTGATCAGCGTGTTGGCATACCGCGACAGGCAGATTTTACATTTCAACTGCTCAACGGTGCGGGCATCGTCTCCGACGGGTACTTCGGTGGCATAGTGCAAAAAATGCTTTTGTTCCAGGAAATCGGCGTTATGGAACTCCACCGCTTCTTCCAATTCCTCCCAAAAATAAAACGACCCTTCTTTTTGGCTTTAGCGGCATCAATTTGGTCTTGACTGAAACCAACGAGCCGTGCTTTGTTTTCCAAAACAGTCATACCTACATAATATTATTATTAAAAAATATTACACAAAAAGTAAAAGTGACAAACAGATCAAATACATCTTGTATTCCAATGTCGGTAACAAGGGACTTGCAAGCTCGTATAACATCGTTGATGAACCGTTTGACTTTCACGTTCATCAGATATGCACAGGCTGGTGATTGGCGGGCATGTTCAATCCATGGTTCCAGATCCAGCGGCAATCCGGAAATGAAGACGTAGCAGTGAAAACAGCGTACAGCATCCGGGCATACCAAAACACCCGGCACAGCAAGACCTGCATAATAATAATAATAAAAAACCCCTTGTCCTGTAAACAACGTCAGACTTGTCCTGTCTTGACGTTGTTTACCGCGTCCGACACATTAGCCGAATGTATGGGCAGCGAGCAACGGGTCCCCCCACCCCCCATCGTCTAGTTTAACTGTTCGACCAGCAATCGTAACCGTTGTGTTTTTTTTGTCGATCTGATAGCCAAACAAATGCTTTGTGTAAAGCTCACCGCAGTTGTAGAATCCAGCTTCGGCCAGCTTGTACACCAAGTGTTTTTTTTTCTTCGGGCCACAGTCTATCGTCAAAGGAAAACGCCCGCGCATACATGGTGTTATATTCTGCGCAGTCGGGATTGTTTGGTGGTGAATGGTTGTACTCAATGTTGTCCTGATCGTAATCCATCCGCATCCCGTTGCATTCCACCCACATCTGTGGGAAGTTATCTTTGACCGCTTTGCCAAAGCATAGAGTCTTGCACGGTGTGCGATAGATGCCCGTTAGAAATGTTCCCTCAATCTCACAGCAGTAAACGCAACGGATCTGGTGCTGGATCCCCGTGCAATACCACCCCAGTTCGGCGTACTCTTTCGCCACTTCCAGGGTAATTTTTCCCCCACAACCACGAAATGTGTCAATGCGATTCTCAACACTTTCGGCTGGATACCGCGGATACCCACGAGGCCAAAAGCACTTGCAAAGCCGTCCATTGTTCTGTTAGCGTGTAGCCGTGCGTACGTGCGTGTGTGTTCTATACTCTACGGTTTTATAAAGCTCAGAGTGAACAGCAAATTGCTGAGCAACAACTTGCTGAACCGGATTTTGTGGACAGTGTGTTTAGAGTATTTGATTTTAAATACAGGCTTCTGATTCCAACTCGTTTTCATTATTCTTCCTGACACTTTTAGTTAGTCTACCTTCACTGCTCATATACCATGACTGGTCTGCCTCCTGCCAAACGCGGTTTTGTACCCGATGAAACTGATCTTGTTGGGGAAGCAGAGCGCAAGTTTGCGAGCGGAAAGATCGCGTTCCACTATGAAGGATTCCCTACCATGAAGTTCGGGTACGACAAGTTCATCTGCACCCTCATCAAGAGTGACACCCAGGCCTTAGAGTTCATTATTGGCGACTTTACGACTGCCAATCCTCCTGGACCAGATGCAAAATGGACGCTTTGAGAGAAACACATTTTTCTCACCAATGACCAGTTCATGCGACTCGTTGGACTCATCTACAACAACATTACGACTTTAATCCGGGATCCACAGCTAACCAGCGGTAACCTGTCCACACTGTTTCACCTCGGAAACGACGTCTACTTTGTGGTCAAGCTATGACAGTGTAGCGCTGGCCAATATCCGGTTTCATAAGTTTTTTAGGGTTCTTGGGTTTCTTAGTTTTTTTAAGATTCTTAGGTTTCTTGGGTTTCTCACGTCAGCAAAATGCCGTCAAAAACTTTTTAGTGTTCACAGAAAGCTGTTCAGCGAGATATCGTTCAGCGGTTTGTCGTTTCTACAAACTGTTCGTGGTCGGTGAGCCGTTGGTATCTGAACGTTCGTGCTGAGAGCAAACCGTAGTGACCGACCGAGTGAAGGCACACCGACCACTTGCTGGCGACTGTTTACTGACCGGACAGACCGGACGAATGATGACCGGACAGTTTGTTAACTGGTTTGCCCTAAGCACAAACGTTCGAATCCAAGAAAAAGTATATTATATTCGTTACACCTGCAAATAAAACCATGCAAGCATTATTATGCAAGTTTTGTTTACAAGTCTACTAAGCTACAAATTATCCAAGTCTACTAAGGCTAAAGCACTAATACACAATGCGCACAATAGAACAATAGAGTGGCTCCGCACCCGGCACGGCACAAAGTCGAAATGCGCTTTCAAAAGTTGTGTCTTCGTGATAGTTCTGCATTCTTCATTGGTATCTTTGACCTGGTTCACGGGGTAAACTGGTAGTGTGGCCGTGTGTCGGCAAGTTCCTGTGTACGTGGTTCACTGGTGGTTCAATGGTGGTTCTATGTGGTTCTATGTGGTTCTATAGGTTCACCTGGTTCACGGGGTAGAGCGGTAGTGTCGCAGTGCGTCGGCAAGTGCATGCCTGTGTACGTGGTTCACTGGTGGTTTAATTTTTGGTTCTATATGTTCACCTGGTCCACGGGGTAGACTGGCAGTGTGGCAGTGTGGCAGTGTGTCGGCAAGTGACTGTGTGCGTGGTTCAATGGTGGTTCAATTGTGGTTCTATGTGGTTCTGTAAGTTCGAGTTCTCATTTCGCAGTTGTGTTTAAATTTTCTTTGGTTCTCAACCTGGTGAACCACTGTTGTCCTGGTCTATAGGTTGAAGGCTATAGAACCACTAATGTCCTGACTTGGACATTCTGTTAGAATTTATGTTATGAGATTATTATAGTCACGGGAACAGAAACCGGAAGCGTCGCACACACTGGTCTTGTTCTGTTATGTTCTGTTCATTCAACGTTATACAAGCTGGTTGCTTATACAGCACACGGTACATTCACGATATCAGTAAGTTACTGCACCTAAACATCTGATAAACAAGGGGATTGGTGACCTGGGTGCACCGTACACTCATAGATCAGCTAGTAAGACAATGGTCATAGTTCACAAGTACATGACACATCATGAGTGTATCTTATATTGGTAATATAATTTCTAACACATTCTATGCAAAGTAGCTGCTAGGTTTTAATAAGCGATGACATAAACGTCCTTCGTGAATACTGAATTATTGAATACAACGAGGTTCCGCTTGAAATTGCTTCCAGCTTAACCACTGCAACAGACTAAAGCCATGTTTTCGTTCATATTTTGAACCTCCAGGTCTGCAAATCACAAACCAGACCAATTGTACGGCCTCTGGCTGAGCTCCTCCGATATCTCATAGAGGTTTTATATGAAAGCAAGCGTGCGCAGTTGTTCGTCAACGGTCAATGTGAAAACGTAAGAAGGCTTGAATAACTTTACGTCATCGATCATTTTTCGAAGGTATAGTTCAGAACTTCGTATAGAAGAAGCTGCATCAGAGTAAAATAGGCAATTATGTCCGAATACAGCTTTTTACAGACTCATATCAATGACTTAAGCCGCGTTCATCGAGAGACCAAGTAGTGGATTTGATGTTTCACGGGCAAATAAGATTAAAATTTTATAAAATACATGGCAAAATTTAATTTTTATTGGTAAAAGGTCGTGAGTATGAAGATCCGCAGTTGCGGGAGCGTGGAATTAAAAGTGCATATTAAAATACGTAGTATTACGTACTGTTGCCTGTCGTACGCTAAGTGCCGTACGTATCCAGTTACGTGCGTGAGATGCGAAAATTCGAAAATCGAACGCACGCCGGTGGCGAAACTTGTCAAAATTCAGAATTGCGAATTTCAAGTTGGGCCGCCGTATGTTTCTGAAGGTGGCTGAGATTTGACAGCAGATACCGTTACTGCTGATCGGTTTTGGTTGAGTGGTAAAAGTTTATTGAGTTGCGGGTGGGAATGTCGGACTCGGATCATTGGCCCACTCCACCGCGACCACAGCGCATTATGTTGGCAGCAGAATGTCGCGTTCAGGTAGCTGGAGAGAAACCATCAAGCTCATCCTCATCCGCACAGTTTTCGGTGTCTGTGGCATCCTCATTCAGTTCGCCACGACTGGAACGACTGAATGCTCCGCTGCCAGATTCTGATGTGTCGTCATCCAGTGAGGTGCCTGTCGTCTGTCCACAACGTAATCGTTATCAAGCGGGCCAGTATCAAACGAGCAGCTCGCGTGGTTTGTTGCAGAACAATCGCAGAGCTTATCCGCCACGGCGCCGTGACGACAGCACTCCACCGTCTTCGCAGTAAAGTGCAGGTACGAGGGTTGCTCTAAATATAGAGCAACCCTCGTGTTCGTGTTCAAAAACAAAAAGTGTTCAATCCGCAAAAAAAAATGAAAAGGGCAAAATAATTTGTGATAAATCATCCGTCTGCCTCTATTGTTCTCGGTACGTCTGGCTCGCAGGACCAGAAAAAATAGTGCGCTGTCAATTGATGTGGTGAAATTTTCTCTCCGTCCTGTTCTCAGTATGTAATGCCGAAAGAGCATCCCTGTTTCATGCAAAATGTTACGGTTAAAATTTTAAGCCGATGCGCTGAATCAAATTTTATGGTTTTTAGTTTCGAGACCTATCCTGGTCCGGACGGCTGCTTTATTCCTCAGTTCGCAATTCTACAGGTTTTGCCAAGAGATGGTGAAGTTCCAAAGTTATCGCTGCCCTTCGGATATCTTTCATTTCGGTGGCGGAATTTCAGATGAGCTATGCGATTTGATTTCCCAAAAGCAATTTCAAGGCTTCATCTGTCCTGCGCATAGCCTTTGAGGTTGAGTAAGATAAAGATAAGCATCTTTATTACGCAATACCTTTTGCGAAGAGTTTGTGTTTGGTTGATACTTTATTACGGAGTACTTAATTTGTAAGGGTTATACCCCGACGTCGTTGTTAGAGGGTCAAAGATTATGTCCTTAAGGGTTAGGGAATTCGGAATTCGCTTTTGAGACACTCTGAAATACGTCCACGCAAGATTAAAAGAATGGGCGGAATCCTTTGGTACTGTAAAACTCCAAAGCCACTTTGCCAATCAACTTAACGGGCTATCTTACTGGGAAAAGCAGCTCAATTTCCAAGACCTGAACACTTTGGATATTCCAACATCAAACCACAGGAGCAGGAGGAATTTCTTCTATGTATGGAGTTACCGAAACGATTGCCACTATAATGGACACAAAAAATTAGCAAAATACTGCGTTCAAGACGTGAACACCTTGAGAAATTGCGCACTGCAACTGCGCGATTTATTTATTGAAATTTCTAAATGTTATGCATTTATTCTTCAGGAATTATCACTTCGGCGGTTTGCTTCCATGGCAAAGCATGAAAGTTTTCTGCCGGTTGAGCTGCCGTCCCCAGATACGCGTTGTAAATATTCAGCGAGTACGAATTTGGCTGTCCAGAGGAACTCTGATTCTCAACATTTCTGATCAAGCATATAGTGGTGCTGAAAGCGCGTAGCGCTCCAAGAGAAGTTAGTTTGAACAATTTGCTGTTTTTTTTTGGGACCGACCGCGACTGGCAGGAGCGGTTCTAGCATGCGATATTTTTATTCCTTACCGAAAATGTTATGATGGAGATCACTCTGTCTAAACTATAAGGATTTTTGAAGTAACCATTTGATGATGGTTGGGCAAAGGATGTCGAGTCAGCGCTTTTTTCGCAAAAAAAAATAATGTATTACTGCCACACCGTACAGTAGACTAGGTGACTCGCTCCTAATGCGGCATCGTATGTTTTCTCGCGGTCTGAAACTGCAAGCACCTTACATTTTTGCCTTCCTGTACGATTTGTTTTGTCGTTTTTGTTAGTACTCTATGTATAAACGAAGCAG
>NW_026570701.1:0-17618 GCF_019649055.1 Paramacrobiotus metropolitanus
GGCTACAGTCCTTACTAGGATGGGCGTTTCCTATTAGGGACGGGTCCTACGTGCTGCTGTAGCCACATTCCTTATGTGCACCATTGTAACAGTTTTCATCGGTTCTCACTCAGAAACATGTAAACATGACAACGCATAAGCAGCTGTGAATTAGGTAAGCTAGGATTGGTGGGAATCAGTGATCCACGCGACTGGCGCCATCCTGTTGCGACGTCTGGCTGGCACGCGCCAACATACATGCGCACATCCGGCTAACCGGCACCGGCAGCATGCATGCGGCTTGCAGGTGTAATCAATGTAAACTGTAAACCGACCACTCCAGCCACTGCAACAAACATCCAGACTGACCAATCGCGAAAATAGGTAACTGTAAAATAGTTCCAGGTACCCAACCATACCCAACATGGTGTTTGTGGTCCGCAGCATGCTTGCTACATCTTTTCTGCTTGGTTCTAACCGTAGCATGCAGTCTACATTTCGTTGCTTGATCAGTCTTGGAAGTATTCGTCCAGAATGTGCATGGCTAAACGACTGAGCACAGCCACATTCAGCTGTCTCAAGTCAACATCATCCCACGACTGAGGACGGCCATTCGGACCAACACAGCTGAACCTAGAATTTAAAAACAAGCTCACCACATCATAGGTTCACAGCGTTAATTGACCAAAGTGAAGCGAAGGTTCTCTGTGTTCAGAAAAACGGTATTTATTGATGTTGTCAAGGAACAAATTTAAAACGAAATAACCGTTGTAGAAATAAATCTTAATACACCCACGTACATATTAAACAGCACTTACAGGTTGAGAAATATTCGGATGCCGGTCCACTGATCAGGATAGTGCAGCGTCTGCACCCAGCGCCCATGCATTCCCGTGACCTTTTCAGCCATCCGTCCAGTAACGACCGGGCAGTGAACATTAACTGCCGCGATCAAACGCCGGCACTGTTCCGCTGCCGACTCCGTACAAAAGAATCGCAGGAATGGAATGCTCATCTGCAGATGCGCAGCTGGTTGCAGGTCGGATACCATCCGGTATCCGTCCTCCAGCCAGGCCCAGTCGCCAGCTTTCAAGTACAACGGCGCATCCAGTAAGGAATTACGTAGGCCGGTCGGAATAGCCACGGTGAAGTTGACGAGCAGCAGCTGCTGACACGCTCGCATCCACTGGGACAGCGCACGGCACTCGAACTGGTTGTCCTCCTCTCCCACGCTGTCAATATCCAGCAACACCGGGCACTGTGCCGCAAGATCAGCACTGTCTTTAATAATGAGTACAGGCACACGATAATCTTTGGCTCTGAGTATGTGACGGATTATCTGCATTCTGTCGTATAACTCCTTCCTCTTCTTAAGATAATCCTGTTTGGGTGCGTCCCACAAATCGATCTTAACTGGATGTCCCGTGGTATCCACCAGCGCCACGGTGTGCGTCGATGTGGTCAGACTGCGATCCAGTAACGTCACCAGGCGGTACGTGTGATAGTGGCGTTCCGCGTTGAATTCTTCGTCTACCGGCTTTTCTGCGAGCAGCCGCGGTATGTCAAGAAGCAAGTGCCGCTGCTTTCCGGAGGCGTACTCTTCCAAAATAAGCCTCCATAACGCGCAGACCCTGTAAATTCCAAGCATCAAGGACATTTGCAATAATTTGTATCTTTGTTTACCTGAAGTTCAACGTATTATACAATAACTTACAACATCAAAATTTCATTAAACGTGTTTGCCAATTACATTGTATTGAAAGTTTCACTGCGCAACGGAAGCTGCGAACACTGGGAATCGTTCGTCCACCAGATCAGAATTCCGTCAGTTTTTAGCAAATCTTAAAATGGAATTTAGGTTTTTGAAATTCAGTACAAGCGGTGTTCACGCCCATGCATGCAAATTAATTTGCTAGAGAATATAGTAGATCAGACGAAAAATGGATTTTGGACTGCGCGAAACTTCGTATGCATGTACGTATCACGATACGTACATGCATACATTCATTGAAGTACTACATACCAACTTGCTACGGTGATACCATGTACCAGGTCACCGGACACCGATAAACTTACCGATTTAACCGCAGTTGAGTAACTATATCACAATGCAGCAGAGTGTTCGCCAAAATCGGATACGAAAGCTTATTGATATGCATCTCTTCGTCATCTGCAAAAATAATCGCTTATCGAACCTGCTTTTCTCACACTAAAATTCTGGTTACATCCGATTGATCGGAGTAAAATTTATCTACGTCGTGAAACCACATTACAGTACTCACTAACCAGATTGGAAGGCGTACTCAGTGAGTACGCCTTCCAATCTGGTTAGCTAAGAATACTACTACTACTCACTATAGCTAAGAATACTAGGCGCAGACGCTGGCTTCGATTGTTGCGCAGCGAGACATTCCCCGCACGCTTCCTTCAGATCGTCTTCAGTCCAGAACATACTGTGTCCGACAGCGGCGTCCCGGTGCATTTCGGCGCAGACGAACGTCACCGTCCCCGTGTCCACCCGCGCAAACACCCGACAGCCCACATCGAACCAGTACATTGTGGCGGACGCCGGGGATAAGTGCATGGGACAGTGGAAATTCGAGTCCCCCGATCCAATAGCATAAGACCGGATGAAACGGCAGTCCGCGTCACACTCGGTGTCATCCGGACCCAACGTGATGCGACACGCCCTCCCCACAAACTTCGGCAACAACGCCACATCACGCAATAACTCCGCTTGCTCGAAGGCGACGACGTGCTTCCGGTAGACGAATTTCGTCCCGCTTTCGGCAAAACTGGGCTTTTTGGGGGTCGGCAGTTTCGTGACGATCTGGCACGTATCGACGATGCAGACAGGATTAGCGTCATCTACGCGGACACCATTGAACATATTGTCACACAACCCGCGAGTGATGGTCCCCGGCCGGAAAATCATCGGTCCGTCGGGGGCGTCCCGCAGTGCCACTTTGACGGAGCGGCCACGATAGGAAGGTCCCGTTTGGCGGAGGAAATTGTGCGGCCAGAGATGGCGAGAGGGGATCCACTCGACGGGGTCGGTGGTCGAGTCGAAGTCGACAAGGAAGCGGTCGCCGTCAATGTCCTGCACATAACCCAACCACCACTGGTCGTTGTGGCGCTGCACCAGCACCGTGTTCCCGTAGTTCACTTCGCGGGCGTTGGCGGGAAACTGCCGAAAGTATAAGGGCGATGCATACATGGTGTGAGATCTTAGACGGGGATAATCAAAGCGAAGTTATATCACCTTATAGCACAGGTAATTGTTTAGTACCTGTACAACATGTCTCAACTTCTTGAGGAAATCAATGCACAAAAATTATGCTGGTACGTATGTCATATGTTAGCATCCGTTCGACTGTGCGGCTACATACGGTAAAGCTGAAAAATTGAGATGCTCATGTTAGCTCGTTCAGCTCCATGTGCTCGTCCGCATGCTCACATGCGTTAGTCGGCAGCGGAGGTGCCGGTCGTTTATGATTCATACAGTCACGTCAGTACAGAGGCTGCGACGTGGTGCAATAGGAGGATGCCGGCTACGGTTAAAGTGTGCAACTATCTGTACATCAAGAACCGCTTAAATTGTTATACTTCTATCGATTATTATAATATCCACCTCAGGAACAGCAAACGTACACAAATGCTGCCAGCAATGTTTTCGCACGAAACTGCAGAGATAAAGAAAATCGTTCTCTCGCGCTTGAACACATGCGTACATTCGAATTCAAGGTGGCGCTAAAATGTTGAAATACTAAATGCAGAAAATTACTACTCGTAAATGCAGTCACAATCTCAACACGGCCCACGGAATCTACATATAATGTGCAAAGCAAATATGCTAGCTCAGACAAAAGAAAGTCTAAGCACAAATACCTATGCACACAGAAACGACGTCTATTTTGTCGATAGATACGGCAGCAACTTGTTTGTGCCGTCTGCGGAGTTCTGTTGCAAAAAAAACAACAGAAGACACAACACCGCGCTACACTGTTTCCTGTGTTTTCTTTCCTAAGGTTTTCAACACTCCATACCTCGACGTTAAGTGGATAAAAAGCACAACCAACAGATACCATAGGTTGATCATTTTTGGAACCTAAATAACATGTAGGTTTTATCCGTGGTATGCATCTGGTCTGCTCGATCAGTCTTGGAAGTATTCGTCCAGAATGTGCATGGCCAGTCGGCTGAGCACAGCCACATTCAGCTGTTTCAAATCATCATCATCCCACGAATGATGACGGCCATCCGGACCAATACTGTTGAACCTGCGATTACAAAAACAAGACCACTGCATTACATCGTTAATCGAGCTCAGCGAAGCGAATGTTCTCGATGTTCACGATAACGGTACTCACTGACAGTTTCTGTCAATGGAATAATTTTAGAATGAAACAACAATGTTTTGCTGAAAAACTTTAAAAACTTGTGTTACTAACGGTAGAACATTGCCAGATAATTATATGGCCATCGCAGCGTTTAAAATGGAGCAACCAAAGTTCTTTTAGAGCAACCATCAATTTATTCTGCTGCAGATAGTTTAGTATTTGCTATCTCCTTTGGATAAAACCACTCGTAATAACGTCCGTAACAAGCAGCACTTACAGGCTGAGGAACATGCGAATGCCGGTCCATTGGTCAGGATACGTCAACGTCTGCACCCAGCGTGCCCACACTCCCGTGACCTTTCCGAGCATCGGCTGACTGACAGCCGGGCAGTTGTCATTGACCGCCGCGATAAGACACCGGCACTGCTCCACCGCCGACTCGGTGGAGTGGAAGCGCAGGAAGGGAATGCGGATCGGCAGATGTGCGCCGCGTTCATACTCCCCCTCCTCCACCCGGTGCCCATCCTCCAACCATGTCCGGTCGCCGGCACCGAAATAGAACAGCTTGTCCAGTAATGACTTATGCATACCTTTTGGAATGGCGGCGGTGTAGTTGACGAGCAGCAGCTGCTGACACGCACCCATCCGCTTGTGTAGCGCACGACACTCGCACTGGTCAGTCTCATCTCCCTCGTACCCGATTTCCATCAACAGCGAGTTCCATTCCGGAAGATCGCCGCTGTTTTTGATGACGATCAGCGGGACACGATGATCTTGGGCTTTGAGCGTATGACGGATCAGCTTCATTCTGTGGAAGAAATCGTGCCTCTTCATACAATGAGCTTGTCCGGCTGCGTCCCGCCCATCTAGCTTCTTAGTTGGATCGAAACAGCCCGCGGTGTCCACTAACGCTAGGGTCTGCGTCGATACGGTCAAGCTGCGGTCCAGCTTCATCACGAGTTGGTAAGTTTGATAGTGGCATTCTATGTTGAATTCTTCGTCCACGGGGGTTTCGGCGAGCAGCCGTGAGATATCGAGAACGCGGAGGCGCCGTCGGGCCACGGCGTAATCGTCCAAAAGAGCTCTCCACAGAGTGCAGACCCTAATCAAAGGACTTAAACTTATTTATTCGGCAATGGCCAATTCAGGTAACAATGAGCTTGCGCAGGTAAAACTACTTAAAATGATTCAAAATTTAAACAGTAAAAACAGACTGACACTGCTGGCCCTCCTTGGGGGCAAACAACCACTCGCGCACGCCGATGTTAGGAGGCCAGTTTTCAGGAGCAAACATTTTGTCTGACTCATGAGCAAATGAACCAACACGCGCAAACAAGCTGTTCTTGCGGCCTTTTTTAGCAGAATAAATAGACACAAATCTGACTGAGATCCCGTTCGATTCAATAACACTTTTGAGATCTTTGCCGTAATCTTCAAGTGACAAATGTTTGGTCTGATCCAGAGGGGGATGCCATGTAGACAGAAATCTTTCTTCTCCTTCTCTCTGTCAGGTTTCGTGACGCGTTTCAGCTGCAGTGTTGACATCACGGGGTCTTCCCTGTTTGTAGTCTGCACAGCACGTGTACCGCGAACCAATTTCTTCTTTTGGCCACTGTCGCCCAGGAGTTCCGCGTGTCCGACGAATTTGAAGGGGGGCTATCGAAACACGGGGGGACGACTTTAATCTCCGGGGTTAACAAGTGGGTTTGTTGATTGTCGAGTGGAGGGAAACTTTCGTCGAAACTCTCACAAACATGCTCCTTGGCGGGTGTCATCGTGGCCGATCGAAACCCATTGGGTTGAAGCGCTAATCGACCAATTCCGACGGTGTCCGAGGAGGATGCTGCTTGATTATCTTTCATGGCACTTACGTCGTCACTCAGGGCTCGCACGACCGCAGCAAGTTCATCATATTTCTTCTGGCTTTCAGCTAGCTGGGCTTCCACTGAACATAGCTGCGATTTGAGTCGTTGGTTTTCCTGAGTAATTTCAGTCACCAGCAGGGGAACCCGTTCTTGGATAAGCTGGGTTATCATCGGTGGGACATGGTCTTCGATGAGATTTTTTGCTGGCGTTAGACACGGATTAGGGTTTTCCTGAACGTCATTCAGATCGAAGTATATGGCTGGTATAAGCTTTCGCAGCAGAGGAATTAGCTTGGCAAAGGACCATTGGTTCGCTGAGGTGCCATCAGGGAATACCTCGAAGAACGACTCAATCTGAAAGGCTGGTGGCTGTATTTCCTCAGTTTTGCCAGTGGCTGCATCAGCCATAGTAGTCACGAGACTCGCAACGTATCTCACCGTTCAGAATCAAATAATAAGCAAAATCAAAACAAATCAAAAACTATCAAATCAAATTCAAATTCTCTTCGTTCAAATTCCAATTCAAATTCCAAGTGTGTGTTTTTGTTAATTAAGGACTTATGTTTTCTTATGTTTTCTTATGTTTCCTTGTGTTTCTCTACTGCAGGCAATACCCTGATCGGATGCTTCGCGGACACACAATTTTCACGCCATTGTAAATAAATCATTTGGGCTACCTACCGGGTAGTATCTACATATACTGCTATTTGTTTTTATTATTATTATCAACTTGTACAAGCCAATGCCATTTACATTCAAACTTTAAGAACCCAATAATTAAAACAAGAAAAATAACTCTTCTAACTCTCGAGAGCACCTGCTATTTGTTAATGCTGTAAATTGTACTAAGGCGGTATTGCAAAACAATTTTGTGAGTACGCGAATGTAAAGGTTCCTGTGTGCTTGTGTTGTGTGCGTTTCGATAAAACGAAATGACGGCTTACCGGTCTAGACACTGTTGAGTAAACATATCGCCTTGAAGCAGAATGTCTGCCAGAATCGTATATGGAAGCTCATTGATATGGGCTTCTTCGTCTGCAAATACTGTAATCAGATTCTGTTATTATCCGCGCGTTCCTGATAAGCTGAATAGCCTCGTTATCCCATCCTCCGTCATAAGTGACCCGGACTGGTCGGACATAAAGCACCATACGCGTGTACAGACTGTACATGCACACGAACTTTCGTTTTTCCGTATTCTCAAACACGTTTTCGTTGTTCTATGATATCCTGTAGCCAAATGATTTGTATACACACTGTCAAGAAAACTGTTAATGCGCGGCAGGTATAGTTGAGGAGTTATGCAGGAAATGAATTCCAAAAGGTTTGAAGGTGTACCAAAAACCTCATTATAAACCGATCTGCTTGAAATTTTGCCAGCATCAGTAGTTGCACATTTGTATAAAGGTCGTTTTTACACCGAACCTACGTCCTACATTTTTTGCAGCTTTCACAATAATTTAAAAAGTTGTGAAATTCGCTTTAAAATTTCAGAAACATTGTGGAAATCTGGTTCGGTGTAAAAACGATCTTTATGCCGATGTGCGCTTTCGTGCAAAATTTGAAAGATATCGGTCCATAATGAGACTTTTGGTACGTATATCTAAATACGTTCAAACTTTCTGGATTTTCTGACAGCCATAACATCCGAACCGGATGTTGCGCGCGAAACCGAACGTATCCGACCATGCACACTAATTTGTTGTCATGCACCGGGTGTAAACACTAACCAGATTGGGCAGTGTCCATTACGCCATCTTCACTGCTAAGACTGGACAGTAGGCGTGGCTGTTGCGCTGCAACGCAATCGTGGCAGGCCTCCCGCAGGGCCTCCTCGGTCCAGAACATACTCCGTCCGGCGGCATTCCCGTGCACCTCCGCGGACACAAAGGTCACCGTCCCGGTACCCACCCGCGCAAAAACACCCGGCATCCCACATTGAAGGTATAGATCGCCCGGACATCCGTGGGAAGCGTGGGTAGATGCAGTCCGGCACAGTGGAACGTCGAGGTCTCCGAGCCAATTGCCCACGAGCGGGCAAACTGGCAGCTGGTGTCGCACACCGTGTCGCCCGGACCCAGCGCGATCCGGCACGTCCGCCCCACGAATTTCGGCAAGAGCGCCACATCCCGCAATACCTCCGCTTGCTCGAAGGCGACGACGTGCTTCCGGAAGACAAAGTTCGTATTTCCGCTGGCAAAGCTTCGCTGACTGGTGCGGCGCGGCAGTCGGCTGACGAACTGGCACTGGTCGACGATGAGGGCGGCGGCGGTGGGGTCGCCGCCCTGGAGGCAGACCCCGTGAAACAGGTCCGCCACTTCGTCGGTGATGGTCCCGGGGCGGAAGACCATCGGGCCGTCAGGCGCCTCCCGGACTGCCACGTGGACGGAACGGTCCTGCGGTGATGGGAAGGACCGCCTGAGGAGAGGGTGTGGCCAGACGTGGCGGGAGGGGATCCATCTGCGGCGCAGGCTGTTGGCGTCGAAGTCGATAAGGAAACGGTCGCCGTCCATGTCCTGCACGTAGCCCAACCACCACTGGCGGTTGCTACGGCGGACCAGCACCGTGTTGGCGTAGTTCACCGTGCGGGCGTCCATGTGGAATTGGCGGAAATATAATGGTGACGCGTACATGGTGATGGGATTGGTTGAATGATTTATAAATGAGTAATCAAGCCCATGCAGCGTCCATGAAAAACATGGACTCCGTCGTCTACTTCGAACTTCGAAGTGCCTAAAAATGAAGGCTAAAACTATAGAGTATTTACCAGACTTGGGTGATTACAGTTATGGGAGTACTGGTACGTAATATTATGAGGATGAACCGAAAGGCTAAAAGTGCCAACAAACCAGAAGTGAAGTTGTCTTCCGGGTGCGAACACGGTAAAGTGTTCACCGAATCAAGAAAGCGCGCAAAGTACATGCGAATCCACGATCTTAACGACAGCACCACGGAATCGGGTGTACAGTGTTTACTACAGTCCACTATGGAGGTTGAACTTGATGATGGCTGTCATCGGCTGGCGAAGCTTGACTACAATCGTTTTAGGTAGGATCGATTGCCGATTTTACAGTGTGGTATTGATTTGCTCTTGTTCATGCCACTCCACGTGCTCTCATCCGCTGATCCACATTCCACACTATCTGCGGTGCCGGTGACGTATTGTAGCTAAACGAGCAATATTCTGTACAACTGGTGCGTACCAAGTATGTGATGCTGCGACGCCGGCTGTTCCCGGTTTTAGTGACCAACGCTAAAATGACTGTGAGGGAAATTAAGTATTGCTTTCTAGTCTCCGTTAGTTAAGTTGGAATCAAAATTTCAAACGTTTCACATTTCAAACTTCAAATCAATTCAGAATCAAACCGCGCTTCCAGCATGCGAGTACTTAATATGAAGCCAAAGATCAACTTGAACCCGTTTTCACGGTTTGCAATGAAAACTGCAGTTGTTTAATGTAGAATTTTCAGTAACAAACCGGGTTTCAAGCATTTGCAATGGCTCGAAATATTTAAATCCATTTCTTGAATTACTGTTTAATTTTTGCGGGAAAAACAGATCAAATCAAAATATAGAATACCAATTCAATAAATGGAAAATAAAGATGCATCAATAACTGAATATCCCAATAAATTTCTTGGTTTCTATCTTGTAAGGGCGGGACGCTCCGCCCTCCTGAGTAGCTATTCGCTGTTTTTGGGGATTTCCACCCCGCACATTTCTGCGCTGTTTTGACGGATCTGCAGTACAGTTGCACTGGCTGCAGGATCCTTCCTCGTTAGTCTGGTGTTGCTGCGCCACGGTGCGCATTAGATTCGGCAATAAAGCCTCATCCGGGTTCACCGCTGTTCGCTGTCGAGGATACGCGTGGCGCCCATACGGCCCCGCGTTATAATCTGCAGCAGTAGAAATATTCGGAAGATAAAAATTAATTATGAAAACTGATTTTTCATTTCGCAGTTCATAATCGCTTCAAAAACAGCCCACAACGGCTACGCTAGCACTGCCCCGTAAAATCCCTGTCTTCTTCATCGTTGCGTATTCTGCGGACACTGGCGCTTACTTTGCCAAGAAAACAGAAGCCTTTCGACATTAATCCCGCCAAAACACAGCAGGCAGAACAAATCAGCGCAAGCGCTACCGAGGAAGCGCAAGAAACCAGAGCCGATCACATGTACAGCTCGAAGTCGACGCGCTTGGAGGAGTAGAAGGGCGCGTCCACGGCGCCGGCCTTGCGGACGAAGACGGCGTCCTTGAAGAAGCCCTGCTGCTGCCAGGCCTGCATCTGCTCGCTGGAGTACGGCCCGTGCGTCGGCGCCGCGTCGCTGTTCTCCCATTTGTACTCCCATAGCGTCCCGTTGTCCTCTTCCTCGTCTAAAAACACATCGCAGCCAAAAACTTAACCACCCGACGAGTAAACAATAAACGAGTTGGTAAACAGTTCCTACGATTAGAATTCCAAACGAGCAAAACCGTATAAAAGCAGAATAAAAAATCAACAAACTGAACTTTCCAAACCAAAAAGCTAGAAAAAAGTTCATACAATCGCAATCAAAAGCGGAATTTTTTTAGGTAAATTCAACAAAAATATTTAAATAAAGCGTACTATCAACAAATACGAAAAAACATGGAAAGCAACTCCCACGATCAAAATCCAAAGCGAAGAATTTAAGTTAAGTTAAACAAAGAAATTAAATAAACGAAGCTTTCGAGAAAAAAAGGATGAAAAAATTCTACGATCTTTGGATCGTAGAATAAAGAAGCGGAAACGGAAACGAATACAAGCGGAAACTTTGATTTCAA
Source organism: Paramacrobiotus metropolitanus (assembly GCF_019649055.1). Taxonomy (NCBI): domain Eukaryota; kingdom Metazoa; phylum Tardigrada; class Eutardigrada; order Parachela; family Macrobiotidae; genus Paramacrobiotus; species Paramacrobiotus metropolitanus. Next base: position 10,988 of record NW_026570701.1, read on the forward strand.
GAATTAAACCCACAATCGAAATTAAACCCAAAAGACGAACAAAAAAGGCCAAAAAGCACAATAAAATAATTTCTCCCCAATATAAAAATTGGAAAAAATTTGTAGGAGCAAAGATCGAAGGGAAAATAAACATGTATAAACAATAAAATTATTAAACAGAATCATCAACAACGAGAATCAGAAAAAAATTCCCACAATAAAAATTAAAAGAGGAAAAAAATGTACAAAAAATCATAATTCTCACCGCTTTCCGCCGTGGCCAGCGGCGCACTCCCCGTCCCTCCCGTGCCCACCTTCCCGGCATCGAACGCCTCCCCGAACATATCCAGCTCCTCGTCCACCCGCATCCCCGCCATCTTCTTCTCGGCCTTCTCCAGCTTGAACTTGACCGCCTCGTACGTATCCTGGTACACCTCCAGATTCCCCTTGCCCAGCAGCTGATCGGCCGCCGCCGTCAGCGCCTCCAGCTCCCCGCGCAGCGCCTCACTGCCCTCCTTCCGCGCCGCCTTCCCGTAGCGTTTCGTCGTCTTCAACCCGTCGCCCAGACGACGCAGCGCCTTGGCCACGCTCTCCCCGGGCCGGAGGTGGGTCAGGAGGGTCTGGTACAGTTGGGTGTCGGAGGGGGCGGGCCCGGCGGCGGCTTCCTGCGCGGCCAGCTCGGCCTGTTTGCGCTGCATCAGCGCCTCGTAGTCCTCGTCGGTGTAGGCGTCCAGGTTGTCCAGCCAGGCGTCGCTGATCTCTTTCGATTTGCTGAAGTGGAAGTTGCCCTCCGTGTCGAATTCGCCCTCTTCTAATTCCTCCTGGACGTTGAAGGGCGTGATGCGGATGCCTTCCTGCACCTTCATGCTGCCTTCTTCCTGTCCTACACAATTATTTCCATTTCAACGGATTTCTTATTGACCGTGTCGAATTAGTTCTAGTAAATTTGCAATTTTTGCTGCACTGATTTTAAATTAAATATTTTCAGATTTTTATCTCCTTATTCTGCTCTCCACTTCTACTAATCAACTAATATTTTCTGTACATTTTTCGATTTTTTCCTGCCTATTTATCAGTACTTCTATTATTACTTACTTTCTGTTAATTTCGTAGAATTTGCTACGATTTCTATTTTTAAAATCTGATTATTTAACCAAACAAACAACGTGCAAAAACAAAGTTATTCAAGTAAATAATATTTCTGTAAATATTCTGCTAATTTTTGTTATTTATTTAACCCCGGCTGAGGTATGAAAAGCATCCTAAAGAAAGATTCAAGAGACGAAAAATGTAATTGCGACGAAAATATGCTGCTTGTTCGAAAATCTTCAAAAGTCACTGGATGATCAGCACCGCGTACGTACCTTCGATATCGTCATCATGGAGAACAGCATAATCCGTCGGGGGAGCCTTCTCGGCGGGGGCCGCCCCCAGGTTGTCCATATCGGCGTCCTCCTCGTCGCTGTCCAGCGTGTGGTTCTCCTTGAACGTCCGCTGACGCTTCCCGCGACTACTGCCCGCCTCCGCGTCCCGCTGGTCCGCTGCCCGCTTCTGACTGCCACCAGCACCCGCCGTGATGAGCGGCATAATCACTCCCGATCAACCACTCCTCCAGTTAATCCAAAAGAACAGCGCAAACGAAGACTCAAGGCAGAGCTTCACGTGCTGACAAAACGCGTTCAAACACGAATTACAACACACAGGAAAAACCGTGATAAACGGTCTGCAACGCTTCGTACTCAGATAAAAACGACAAAATTACGATGACCATAATGTATACGTTCGAAATAATCTACTTCCAGTTTGCGAAAAATTAACAAACAGGAAAATAACGGGAGAAACTTAAAAACACAGAAAATGTGTGGTTGGAATTTTGATTTTTCTGATCAGGAAAAATGCAGAATTTTGTTTACGGTCGCAACGATGCACGGCCGTATGGTGCAATAAACGCCCATGCACGCCTGCGCGCCCGCACCGTGCACGCTTGCACCAACCTGCTGACTGCAGTCTTGTACGGAAGCGGAAATAAATCAAAAATCACAATCAGAAAATCAACCGAATGTTGCCATTTTGATAGCAGGTTCTCTTTCCGTTTAAAAATCGTTATCGCCCGCAGCCTTAACGTGATTTATCTGCATTCTTATCCCTCGATGCCGGCGCGGACTTTGCTCGCACGCTGGTGACTCGAGCGTGGACGGTGAAGGCGGTAACTAAACGCGTTAACGCTGGCTGATTTGGCCGATTTTGAAGGCAGTGTCGTGGTTTTCGTGCGGCTATCGTCTTCTTCCTGATTTATCCCGCGCTTCTCCCGTGTATTATTGAGGATGCATATCCCGGCGGAAAATCCCTACATCAGCTGCATCTCCCCGCTGGAGGTAGCCGGCACGCAGCACCAGTTTTTCGATCTGCATCGACTTTTTGAGGGAGAGAATCGTGTTTTGTACGGTAAAGAATTACTACTAGTACTGGCTCAAGATTTGTGTGGATTTTTTCTTCCTCTTTTTCCAAATTCCAGTGTGTCGTGGTTCGTGTATTTTGTCCTGCTTGACTAGTTGAATTAATCGTAGCCGATTTTACATCTGGTTTACTTAGTATTAAATTGTGAAAATTAATTAATTAATTTGTGCTGGAAAAAATGGAGAACAGAAAGACGTGACATTTTTATAGCAAATTGTAGAACAGTGGCGAGCGTCTCCTTCAAAAAAAGCGTCAAAGGCGTTTTGTCACTAGCTGTTCTAGTAAGCAGAATAATTAATTAATAAAATTAAATTAAGAAAAAAAACACATTTTTTAATTAACCTGCTAAATTTATCGGAAAACCGAAAACGCCCTGCATATTGTTAATTTGCTTTCTTGGGCTGTGTCGAAGAAATTGTGCAACGGATAACAGCAGTAAGTAGAATAGAAAATAATAAAAGCATGAAAGTAAATAATCTACAAATTCTCAAACTAAGTAATTAAATTTTGGCTTTTTTAATTTGGCATTTTTTTGGCTTTTCTGAATTTAATCTAACAAGTTCAAAAATTAAGTAAATTATTAAAATTTAGTTAAATTCTCAAACGAAGTAAATAATTTTGTGTTTTTAATTTTTGTGAATTTAATCTAATAAGGTTTAGAATTAAGTAAATTATTAAAACTAAGTTAAGTGATTAAATTTTGTGTTTTAATTTTGTGAATTTAATCTAATAGAGCCCCTGAGAAATTAGGTAAATTATTAAACTTTAGTTAAATTGTCAAGCTAAGTAGTTAAATTTTTTGTGTTTTTAATTTTTATAAATTTAATCTAATAAAGTTCAGAAATTAAGTAAATTATTAAAACTAAGTTAAGTGATTAAATTTTGTGTTTTAATTTTGTGAATTTAATCTAATAGAGCTGAAAATTAGGTAAATTTAAACTTTTTATTGTCAAACTAAGTAATTAAATTTTGTGTTTTAATTTTTATGATTTGAATCTAATAAAGTTCAGAAATTAAGTAAATTAATAAAATTTGGATAAATGTCCATTATAAATTGGCGATTTTTCCCGGCAGATCGTCTGCCGTACAGCATCCGCGTGCTGCTGGAGTCGGCGGTGCGCAACTGCGACGGCTTCCATGTGCGCAAGAGCGACGTGGAGAGCATCCTGCAGTGGGCGGACGTCCACCGGCATCCCGACGGCGAGGTGGCCTTCAAGGCCGCCCGCGTCATCCTCCAGGATCTGACGTGAGTGCGCCGCATTCTTGCCTCGTATTTCACCCTTCGGGATTATTGTCAATTATGATTATTTCGGAATATTTTCATGTTGTTATTTTCAGCATTTGTGTTCCTTCTGGAATTATTTGCAATTATTATTATAATTATTATTATTATTTGCAAATTTTATTAATTATTTTGCAATTATTTGCAATTTGCATTTGTCCGATTATTGTGCAAAATTGCAAGTTTTTTAAGTTATTTTTATAAAAGTTTTATTACATTGTTTTTTGTGATTTTGAAATTATTTTTCTCCTTCGTTTAATTTGATTTTGCTCTGTTTTGCGGATTCTGATTGATTCGAATTTGTGTCATTCGAACTAGAGAATTGAATGCTTTTCGTAGTGCAGTGGCTGCACTGTGGATGGTATATAATATATATATTTCCTTTGCGGTGTGCGATTGTTTGGCAGTTTAAACTGCTGCCTATTAAAATCGTATGTGAATTATTTGCATATTATGACTATTTTGAATTTTTTGTTTGGTTTGAAGATTTTTGTTTGATGGATTGTGTTTTATTTTATACCTGTGATATGGACATGATGCTAACTGAGAGGCTGTTTTTTTTCCAGCGGAGTGCCGGTCGTGGTGGATTTGGCGGCGATGCGTAACGCCGTGGAGCAGTTAGGCGGCGATGCCACCAAAATCAACCCCATCTACCCCGTCGATCTCGTCATCGACCACAGCGTCGTCGTGGACGCGTCGCGCACGTATGATTACATTCTCATGCCACTGTCCCTTTGTCACCAACGTGTTGCTTTTCCTACAGACCGGAAGCGCTGGAGATTAACGAGAAGCTGAATATGAGCGCAACGCCGAGCGCTTCCAATTTCTTAAGGTAGACCGATTTAGGTTTAAAGTAAACAAAAAAAACAAACTAAACAGTTAATATAATTTTTTAAAAATTAGTTTAATTGTTTCTCAGTACATGGTGCAGCGAAAATAATTTTTTCAAAAGCGTTATTAAAAGGAGAATACCTTAAAATTAGGAATACTTTTAGAAAAGAATCACCGGCAGAAGATAAGTGCTAGAAAATAATCGAATAGTTTTCTCATAAATACAAGGCTGTATTGTTACTACTACTGTTTATGTGTTTTGAATAATTCACGGTGAATGGTGTTTAGTGGGGCGCGAAGGCCTTCCAGAACATGCTGATCGTGCCGCCCGGCTCCGGCATCGTCCACCAGGTGAATTTGGAGTATTTGGCGCGGGTCGTCTTCGAAGCGGACAGCGGTCTGCTCTACCTGACACCGTCGTCGGCACCGACTCCCACACCACCATGATCAACGGTCTCGGCGTCCTGGGATGGGGTACGTAGCCTCCTTTACCTGCGCTTGGCGTTTTTTTGCTATTTGAATTGACCGTGCATTGAAACAAAATTTTTAACGAATTTTATTAGATTTTCCCCGCACATTGATTGGTTTTCGATTTTACAGGCCTTTTAACGAAATTCTGTATTCATGGAAATAACAGGAGAATTAAGTACCTACGAGTAGCATATTTAATGTGTTTTAATTTGATAAATTAAATTAATTTAATTGATTTTGATTAATTAAATTGTATATTAATTTTGCGTAATTAATGGCAGCGTCGGCGGCATCGAAGCGGAGGCCGTGATGCTGGGCCAGGCCATCAGCATGGTCCCGGAGTGGTGGGTTTCAAGCTGACCGGCCGGCTGCCGGAAGTGACCACCAGCACGGATCTGGTCCTCACCATCACCGCGGTACGTGAATTTTTCTGTTCACATGCAGTCAAAAATTCACGGTAATCTTGTCAAATAGATTCTGCGCAAATTGGGCGTGGTGAACAAATTCGTGGAGTTCTTCGGGGCCGGGTGCGCCGCACTGAGCATCGCCGACCGCGCCACCATCAGCAATATGGCGCCGGAGTACGGCGCCACCTGCGGCTTCTTCCCGGTGGATAACAAGACGCTCGACTATCTCCGACAGACCGGTAAACATTTCTGTACTAATGGCTTTGTTTTTTTTTAATGTTTAATTTTTAACTATTAAGTAGTGTACCAGCGCTTGCAATTACGTATTGCTATTTGGGTGGCTAATGCACTGGCTTAATTGGCATAGAAAGTCGTAGAACAGTGGAACGCGTCCCCGTTCTCAAAATGGCAAATGCTTCGTACAAGACCACAGCGGGCTTGTGATTAGATATTTTGTTATGCAGCATAAAATAAATTACACAGTTTTTTTTAAATAAATATTTATCCGAAAAGCCAATAAACACCGGTAATGCATATTATTAACCGGTATTCGTGGGCATTTTTTATGATTTTTTGCCTTTTGATTTAAAAAATGCAGAAATTTTATGAAGCAGTGGTGGAGAATGTTATTATTTTACGTACATGAAAAATATTGAAAATTTAAATAAAAACATTTTGTTGCGTACTCTGTTTAAAATATTAAAATTAAAACAGATCATTTAAAATTTTTTTTAAATTCTGAAAAATAATTTAATTACGGTGTATTTAAATATAAATGTGCAATAATAACCGCATGATTGTATCGGCAGGACGAACGTCGCGCAAATTGGCCGTGGTGGAAGCCTACCTGAAAGCCACGGGCATGTTCCGTGATTACACCAAACCCGACGAAGACCCGACTTTCACCACCGTTGTCGAACTGGGTCAGTAATTTCTGTTTCCTTAATTTTTACTACTTCTTTAGTACTATTTTTTTATTTATTTATTTCTGACCGTTATATTTTGTAGTTGTATTTTGTGACTGTTGATTTTTAATTAGACCTAAGTACGGTCGTGCCGAGCATCAGCGGCCCGAAACGTCCGCACGACATGGTCCCCCTGACCCAGGTCAAAGACGACTTCACCAAGGCTCTCACCAACAAGGTTCGCGTCTGGTTAATTCCGATAACGAACGAGACTCTAAACAGCCAATTTAATTCCGATA
>NW_026570702.1:0-17472 GCF_019649055.1 Paramacrobiotus metropolitanus
TGAAGATGTTCACTGACAGAGCCAGAAATCTTCAAAATTTACGTGAACACATTTAATTTTTGCAAAGAGGGCTTATCTTTTGCGTGTGTTTTGTACCGTCGTACTTGTACATTGTACATAACGGCAGTATGCGAAATAGCGTGAACCGTTTATTCGCGTAGACTTGACCCCGAAGAGGCGTCAAAAACATGAGAACTCCAACACATCCAACCAACCCAAAAAGTTACCACGAGAATTGAGTTAAGCAAACTTAAGGAAGATATTTTACATTGTTTTGGTATGCAAATCGCAAGCACGAACTATTATTACGGATCCCGTTAAAACGGCAACTTTAGCGCGAAGCCAGCGAACGGTTTTTAATAAAACCAGCCAGAAATTTCAGTAAAAACTGCATTAATTACTAAAAACAAGCTAACATTACTGGTATAAACAACATTTAATTTTTAACTGTAATCAAAGTAAGGGCAAACGCAGGGCTGATATCAACTTAGTGTTATGTGGTTTAAGATAAACTTACCCGCGGAACGCGAACTAGCGCTCACTATACTGCAAGCATGTTTAGATATTTGTAAAAAAACCGAGTGGTTAAAAGTTAATAAAAGGTAATCGTTATTCGTCTACCCGTTAAGTAAATTGACCACTAATCCCCGAGATGGCGTTTAGAAGGCCAACGTGCCAGAAGGGCGGACGGGTAGTTAATCGAGATAAGAGCCAGCGAAGAAAACAAGCTGCAGTTGTAAGTAAAATGACGAAATGCAAAAACAGAAGCGAACATTTATGCAGTTATAGTAAACGAGTAAATTGTCCACAAACTGTTGAGCCACAGTTTTGAAATTTTGAGCATGTTCTGACTACAACGTAATTAGGATCGAATGCTTTAAAATCTCCCTATTTAACTGCTGCTGCCATTTTAAATGCCATCGTGCCTACTGAGTACTAGTGGTAGCCCTTCGCTCCGATTTTCTGTTCCGCGACACATTTAAGCTGTTATAAGAGCACTCTTATTTCAGGCAGCGCTGCTGCTAACAATTGAATTAATTTTATAATTATATTGCCGCCTGTAAGTAAGGCCAATACGACTTCCGGCACGATAGCATCGTTGTAATCGGCATCTAAAACCGAACTAAAGCTTTACAACATTTTAATGAAAGAACAGCCAGAAGCTGGATAATTCCAAGAAAGAGGGGAGTATTGGGAATTTTTAAACACAAGTTCTCATCTACGTGAACACAGGCACCTTTACGTGAACACACTTTGCGTTACGTGAACACAAGTTTGCAGGCCCTGTGTTCACATCGCAAGTAATCACGTCAAACGGAGAATTTCACGTCGCTCAGCTCTTCACTGCCTGGGGAATCATCAGATGCATTAAAGAGACGTTGACTTTTATGCAGCTGTTGATTCCCCAGGCTGGGTCGCGGCCTTCACGCGGTGTCGATACAGCAGGAATGGACGGCCTTTAAAATTAAAATAGTGGTAGAATTAGCGACGAGGCAGTCTGGCACCAAGGTTTATAAACCGCACGGCAACGGAGAACTCCTGAGTCCCGAATAATCGCGGCTCAAGCGAAAAGACTAAGGCCTGGTCTCATATCTATAGCGTATCGCGCTACGGTACAGTACCGTAGCTAGTTTCGTTACAGTACAGAAATGGGACATTCTTTCGTGCGCGTCACCAAGATACAGTACAGGCTATGCACATCGAAACTGGGCTCGCTATCGGTTTCCTGTATCGAATCTCTAGCTTTGGCGCCGTATCGCTGTACTTGCGTCTCATCGCTTCGATCGCGTCTTGCCGCGCATAACGTTTTCTGTACGAGCACCTTTCAGTTCGTCAGTTCTCGCTTTTTATCGTAGAAGTTCGAGACAAATCTTTTAAAGTTATTTTTTGTTGGTTGAAAGTGGCCTAATTTAGGTATTAATTAAAGTATAAATTTGCAAAGATACATTTTTGCAGTGTCAGTTTTGGCCTTTGCGATCGCTTTTGGAAGCAGGTGGTTTTGCCTTGCGACTTGAGAACTGCAGTAATTAAAGTCTATCTAGTGATTGCAGCTCTTTAAAGTCTATCTAGTGATTGCAGCTCTTGCTGTCATTTTTGCATCCAGCATCCCTTCATTATTTCTTGTAACTGTGGAATATTGCTGGTTATTAATAGTGACAATTTCTGAGGATCACCCTTCGATCGAGCAGGTATATTAAATTATCGCGCTGTTGCTAGCTTATGTACTTTTAGTATCGTATGGTCGAATGGCGACCTGCAGACAACTTACCATTAACATGATAAGTATTCGCAACTGTTTCACTGTAGCTGTCAGTGTGAGTTGACCATGCTCCAATTCAATTTTGATTAGTTCTTTTCTAACTGCTTACAAAACTTTTCCGCTTTGTAAAACGGTGTCTGCTTCAATTGATATTTTTTACACTGCAAGCCCGAATGTCTTGCCAGGTAATGGATGGATAAAAATCATAAAAGAGCTGCAGGTTTATCATAATCCACAAAAGAAATCAGTTTTTCTTCGCAGACCGCGGTTATCTGTGGATGGACAGCTGAAGTTCTTCGTCAATTTACCCTAGCTTTTACAGCCTTTATGAGCAAAAGTAAGTACCACTGGTCATAATAAGCAGTATTATAACGATTTACAAACATTTACAAAAAGAAGCACATACAATAATCCAAATTTCTTGATTCTCGTGTTTTTTTCTGCTCCATATATTATCTGACCAGTTACCGCGACGATGTCTCGTGCTCCCAAATCCGCTCCCCTGTCTCCCAAAAAAATGAAGTGAGTTGTGTTTAAAGCCTATGTTGCACTTTTTTTCTCTAACCGATGGCTGCAGATGTGCCCTCCCGGTGACAGCTATGTATGATCGGTTTCTCCACAGGTGGCTGGTAGCTACTCGCATCGACCGCGAAGATGAATTCAGACGCTGTACCAGTCAGGCAAAGTTTTGGGCAAAAGTTCTTCAGGAAATGCAAAGCGTGTTTAAAGATGCCCTGGGCAATCGCACCAGCGAAAACCTGAAGATCTCGTACGAAAATGCTTGGAAAAAATATAAGGTAAATTACTTTTCTGAAAATTTTCTCTTCTGTCTTCTGGCTTGTAAGCGTAATTATGTCTAATTATTTATTATTTTTCACACATGCCACCAGTAAGTGAACTTTTAACAGAAAATTTTAAAAGCTGAACAATAATTTGTGCGTTGTCTGAGATTACTTGCAGGCCGAGAAAAAACGGAAAAATGTCACCGGAGAAAGCGGCGAAGTGAAATACCATTTATTTGAACTCTTTGACAAGACATACGGCGACCGGGATGATATCGCTTTTGCCAGTAACTCAGTAGCGTTGGGAAGCGGTTCCGCAAGTAATGTTCTGGAAGATATCGGTCGCGAGGACGGTGAAATTAATTTAAGGTGAACAAATACATATTATAATGATATTATCATGTACTGAGATACCGCCTTTGTGATCTTTAAACCTACATGGTAAAACCAAAATTATTGGATTATGCTAATTTAGTGACGACGATACGCCGGCGGAATATTCTGTTGGATCCCCAGCTGGAAGTGCGGAAAAGCCTAAGAAGGCTAAGAAAAGTGAAAAGCGAAGCGCGGCTGGCGAGACTGTTAAACTCATGACACGATCCGTAGCCATCATGGATGACATGCGAACGTCCTTGACTGAGATGGTCAAGCTTGAGAGAATGAAGGTTGAAATTGCGAAGCTGAAGTTTGAGCGCCAGTATAATGTCCAGGTTGAGCTGGGAGTGGAGGAAGTTGTGCAGGCTTTAGAGGAAGAGTGAAATTTAAGAAAGATGTAGCGAAACCGGACTTTAACGTTGTGAAATTACTGTGGTTAAAGTATGTGGAACGGTGAAATTCTGGTGTAATTATTTTTGTTGTACTCTGGTAGTTACTGAAAACTGAAAACCCCGCTTTATGAATAATGAGGCTTAATGATGATGCAAATTATAATTTTAATTTATGCACTTAATAACACTGAAAGTTTTCATAAATTCACACAAACGGCGGAGTGCGGCAACTATTAAGCTGCTTAAATTGATATTCGGACACATTAATTTTTAAGCACGGAGAACCGCCAAAGAGTAGTAGCACGCAAATGCGACAAAAAATAACCATCTAACATAACCTAACCGTAAGCCGTACTGTCACTCAATCCGAATGCCGACAGGAAATGTCGAAATGTGACGGAATTCCATGATGAGAAAGCATGCAATGAATTTATATCTTACACAGACTGAAGGAGACCATGAAAAAGAGCGCCGCTTCAACCGTAAGTAGACCTATAAAAAAGGAAGAATTAATTACGTTTCGAGCTGCAAACTTGAGAAGGGCAGAAATATTGTCCGCTTCGGAGACAAACTACTAGTATGTACGAATATCAGTTTTTTTAAAAAAAAATAAAAAATAAACCGAGGCATACGTTGGTGTAGAAAAATATTTTTACAGGCATTTCAATAAGATTTCATCAATACACTACAATTTATAAAACAAATACTGCGCTCACCGATTTATTATCCCTGCGAATCTGGCAGCATTCGCGCTACGAGTGCGTTTTTGAAGTCACCCAACGTTCCTTCGTCAACACCATCGTAGTCATCCAGATAAAAGTCTTCAAGATCGTTGTCTATATCCGACGTAAATTCGCCCGCGGACTGGATGTCCAAATTATGAAGAAGACAGCAAACTATAATAATGTGCTTAATGGTGCACATGTCGTCATAATCCAAATAATTCAAAATTTTAAATCGCCTTTTCAAAACCCCGAACGCTCTTTCAACAACTTTTCGCAGACTTGACTGAATTTCGTTGAATTCTTCCTGTTTAGCGGATAGGCGGCCGTTCTCTCTGAACGGTGTTAGTACTTTTCGCGTCGCACGGTAACCACCATCACCTACAAATTACAGGTACTTGTAAAGCAAACACCTCGTACTCACATACATGCAAGTGCTTACACACAAAGTAATAATTATACGTAGTTGTTAGCATATACGCTTACCCAGAATCATCCAGTTCTCTGGAATTAAGGCTTCCAGTCCCGAATTATCGAAAACATTCTGATCGTGCACTCGTCCAGGAGCTCCAACGTACAGATGGATAAATTCCAGTGAAGAATTTACGCAAGCCTGTACATTTAAAGACAGTTCTCCTTTTCTATTCACATAACTTTCTGGGCGAAAGTGCGGCGCCATTAATGTGTGTTCCATCCACTGCTCCCAGTATTTTGGGCATCCACTGAGCACCATAAAAGCAGTCCTTTTCTTCAAACTCACGAGCCGAGCGTATCATGCCTCCTTCATCGGGAAAGTTAATCAGCGACCAGTACTCATTCTTCATTGCATTCAAAAATATCCGAAAAGCACGACTAGCAGTGGAACGGGATAAACCATGGAGTTCACACTGAGACCGTACCGACGATCCATGTGCTAGCATATGAATGCAGGCAGCTATTTTGCACTCTGTTGCATAAGGTTTTCTCGTCGTACTCCGTTCAAAATAAGGCCGTAATTTTTCCACAATTTCACGAAACACATCCGGATTAATGTGGTACGTCTCCAAGAACAATCGCCCTGGATAACGGTTGTAGAGATTCTGTGCAGCAGAACGAATTTCTCGTCGATTAACATTTTCATTATCCCCGCGAGACAGAAGTCCCTTTCTGCACTCAAGTCTTTTAAACCCCCAAATAAGTTCTGAATCACACTACAAACCCGGACATGCATACGGCGCCCACAGTGTTTGTAGTGCTTACTTCTGTCATCCGGAAGAAATGCAATCATGCTCCATGTTAAAAATATTTCCATAAACACGAAAGAAAATGAAACCTCATTACAGTGATTACACGAAAAAGAGTTTTTATAAAATTTTTATAACAGAGATACCAGGAAGCCAACCCTCTGAGGTGGCTTCGCGTACAAATATCGTTTTCTTTGTTTTCGACGGTATGCGATAAAAGGCGCGTTACCCCGCTTGATATGAAGAAACGCAGGGTTAGTACAGGATACGGATACGGTGCGCGAAGCATCGTATCTACCCGTTGCGAATATGGACGCTCTGGGATACGCTGCGTACCTCTGTCCCGAATCTTTTCAAGGGTAACCAGGTACGCGAATCGAAAACCGGCATACCGTATCCCGTATCTGCTGTTTTGAGACGGTGGTGTACTGTACGGAAGCTAGATTCGCTATAGATATGAGACCAGGCCTAAAAACTGCAGATGGGCGTAGTGCTGCAGTGGACGCTGCTGGGATGGCGCATAAATCAAAGTGAGACGGATCAACGATCGGCAGACGGGAGAAAGAAAGAAATTTGTACAAATGAAAAATACTACTGGAAGCACTCCGTGGTTCCTTCCATATGATTTCCAACCGAACAACTCACGACGATCATCGAACCAGAGTTACCAGATACCAGAGAGAGAGAGAAAGCAGCGTTCATCCGAACGTTATGAAGCGGCGGTTGTCATACGGCCGGCAGCCAGAAAACATTTCCGATCTAGAAACACCCGGGCGGTCGATATGGCGACAGAATCCTCGCGCCTAGCGGAAATGCGTGTGCTAAACTGCTAATAGATTTCTTTCTTTCAGGGCCAAGAAATCATTTTTATGAAGTACTAGTGAGTCGGCGAAGTCCGCCTGGGCAGGCGACCGGGCGCCGTAAAACGCATTTAATCAATGGAGCAGACAGAAATTCGTTAGACACACGCTCTGTCTAACTCTGTACTCTTGATTAAAAGCGGTGCCCGTTTTACGGTTTACGGCGCACTTCGCCGACTCACTACTGATTGTTTATCGCCGCGAGATACAAGAAATCGCACGCTTTTCAGATCTACAGACAGTCAATCGCAGCAATACAGTAGACCAAGGATATTACGAGTACAAATAAAACAAGGACCAAAAATCACTAAAGCTCACCAAAATCTGCTGCCAAAACATTCCTGGAAAATGGTTCGAGTGCACGGTCTCCCCATGACTTGTATTAAATAGGCAACGACGAGTTTATCACAGTGTCGCTTTCCTTCTTTTGAGTGCGACTTCGTGAAGTTCCGTGGTGTGCACGTTGTTTTGTACGTGCCGGGCGAAGACCCCGGGCGTTCTCCACGTTCTGATTTTTCTTCAAGTCAACGAGGTTGTTGAGCAGCTGCATGAAGCGCTGGAACACCGGACCGGCATGGTCGCTAAAAGCCCGCGCTGCTGCGGGCGCGATCTTGAGGCATTTGTTAATGTGCGACTCCAGAGCGAAGCGGCGCGCTTGCGGCGTGTCGCCGGTGATGTCCGTGCCCAGGAGGTCAACAGCGGCGTACCAGGCGCCGCGGCGGCCGTCCGATCGCGCCGGGTACTGGAAGGGATTCGTTTGAATGACGGCTTCCAGCCGTGCCACCATTTCGGGTTTATCGTAACGGAAAAAGGCCTTGTTGTCCTTTTTTCCTGTGAAGATGCCACGCAAACAGGTTAATATTAATCCGGCCGTTTTTCCAATTATGATAAGGTGAAATCAGAAATTAAAAACAGTTGTCCACGATTCGACCACAAATAACTTACTGATTTTCGTTCAATGCCATCAGCTGACACTCTACAGAATGTTTCGTTAATTGAAATTCTGATTTTTCATTTAATGGTAAACTTTTTTTTGGTTTCTCTCGTTTAACGTAACTTGCACGAATAACGTAACTTGCACGAATTTAAGTTTTTGTCGAAATATGGTTTGATTCTTGTGCTAGATCGAATGGGAAAAAGGCGAAAAAGCGATCAACGATTGGTAAAAAATATGTACCACATCGTGTAATATGATAAAAAAAATATGCGAAACCAGTCAAGCACTCACTTCGCGCGGAATCATCCTGAATGAGGAAATCGCCCATTGCAACGCCAGCATCTCCCGGCATTGGCATGTCGAATCCTTCCGTATCCGAAGTCCGACTACACTGCGCTGCATCGGCATCAGCTGATGATCCCGGCGGTATTTCGGATTCTTCCTCGTCTGTCCATAAAAATTCATCAGAATAAAAATATTGATTTAATTTTAAATATGTAGAAAAACTTCGATTTTCTAATATTTCGGTCACTTTGCTCATCGTCTTCTGCGATTCGTTGGTGAGCAGCTTATGAAAACGTTTAGACAAAGTAACCGGAACAAACAAAACTCAGAATAACTGACAAAATTACCTTGCAAATCAACTGCGTCCGTCTCAACAGTTTCTTCAGACGACTTATGGAATGCACTAGTATGTCGCCGCAATTTGCCCTTGGTCCGATAGCCCACCCGGCACACATCGCACTTATACGGGAACTCTTCCCGCTGCTTCCCGTTCAGGTAGTCGTACGCCTTCTTCCGATTCTTCTCCTTCATTTCCGTGCTGTGCACCTGGCGCTTGTGGTAGTTCAGGTTGGAGACGGATTTGAAGCTCTTCCCGCACAGCTCACATGGGTGATTGAACTCGGTACTGTGCGACAGCATGTGTTTCCGCAAGGCGATGGGGTTCTTCTTAACCACACCGCACACCGTGCAGACACTGACGGCGGTGCTGTTGTGCATTTCGCGGAAGTGTCGGCCCAGAGTGTGCTACACGTCAAAGGTCTTGGGGCAGTTCGGATGCGGACAGATGAAGCCCGCGGCTTGTCGGTGCTGCACCGCGTGCTGACTCAGTTCTGTCCCGGTGGAGAACAGCTGGGCGCAGAACAGACAGCGCAGAAAACGGTGGGACTAAAACAGCGCTACATGTACAAGCTTGTCCCGTAATTTCTATCGCTCTGTCAGAGAGGCAATTTCTCTCTATAGAATCGTTCCAGAAAACCTTTCGATACAATTTGTATGCTTTGCGGATAGCCTAGTGGTACCTCGCTCGGTGGAGGGTTCGATTCCCTCCATCGCCAGATTTTTTCCGAAGTTCTGTGCGAGCCGAGTTCTGGTCAGACATTGGTACAACTCGGCACTAACCTGATCGTGGTTCCGCAAACTTGGCTCCGATGCAAATTCTTTCTTGCACTCCCCGCACACGAATTTCGATGTCGGATCGTCTGGCTTCTCCGGATGTTTTGCCTTGATGTGCTGTTCCAAGGAATACACGCTAATAAACAGCCCGCAATCCGGACACTCCTGCCGCGGACGGTAGGCCTTCCGGTGCTCCGCCACATGGGCGATCAGCGCGGCCACCGTGGCGCACTTCTTCTGACACGCCGGACACGTGGTATCGCCGCTCTCTTTCACCTGTATTATGCTTTTATTATCGTACTTCAGTAGCCGAACACCAATAACGGACATATCTTATCAGACTATAGGATGTTACGTGGGGCCTTATGGGCGCCCACGTACCTTCGACGGCGAAACAGCGGCGAACCGGATGAGGCTTTAATGCCGAAATCTAATATGCGCACCGTGGCGCAGCAAACACCAGACTCAAGAGGAAGGATTCTGCAGCCAGTGCAACTGTGCTGCAGATCCGTAAAAACACCGAAGAAATGTATGGGGTGGAAATCCCCAGAACAGCAAAACACAACGGCGAATGGCCAATCATGAGGGCGGAGCTATCGGCCCTCACATCCCTGTACTGTCCAACACTGAGCCCCTGCGAATTGCATGAAAATGGCGTTATGCGCCGTAAATAAAAAAGTGTATGAAGTCAAGTCTATGCATATGCAGCAGTATAAGTAACACAGAAATAAATGAGAAAAAAAACACTGCGTAGTACAGGCCCGTCCCTGTACTACGTCCAATTGACGTTACTACCGGATACACGGTTCCACTTCGGGCGGCTCACGGTCATAGTACAGGCCCGTCCCTGTACTATGTCCAAATGACTTTACTACCGGATACACGGTTCCACTTCGGCCAGCTCACGGTTCCGTTCGGTCAGTCCAGGTCAGGTAATTTGATCCGGTCGGCTTAGTCTTGTCGGCTCGAATCCGGTTCGGCTCAGGTCGGGTTTCCGGTCAGGTCGGCTCCGGTTCGGTCAGAGGTCGACCTATTGGGTCAACGCACTGTCGCGAAAGATCCAGGGTCCAACCCGGAAACGGGTAAATTCCACAAATTCTTCAGCAGGGAAAGGTCACGTTCTGGGGAAATTTGGGCAGGGGTTTGGGGCATCGGTACGCTCGTGACCCTGCAAAAACATAAATACGCTGCTCCGGTGGGGATAATCCACTGCTCCGTCCGGGGAAGGTCGCCGTCCCAGGAAATACGGGCAGTGCTGTGGTGGGGGGGAATTCTTCGGCGTGGTGCTGGTGGTCGATCCGGCCGTAGGGATCGGAGTTGGTGCTGCTGGTCGCGGTGTATCCGTTCTGGTTTCCCGCTGAATCCAGGCCGCGTCCGCCATCGGCATCGCAGGAGACGATTCTCGCTCCGCGGCATCATCTCCATCGCCTTCTGGTGGAGGCA
Source organism: Paramacrobiotus metropolitanus (assembly GCF_019649055.1). Classification (NCBI taxonomy): domain Eukaryota; kingdom Metazoa; phylum Tardigrada; class Eutardigrada; order Parachela; family Macrobiotidae; genus Paramacrobiotus; species Paramacrobiotus metropolitanus. The sequence continues at coordinate 10,393 of NW_026570702.1, forward strand.
TCCAACGCGTTCTGCATCGGGGTGCATTCTGCACGGCAGGTGGGTAATCCCGGGGCGCTACGGATGGAGCTCCATACCGGGTTAACCCCCGGCACAGATCGTGCCCTCAACCACGTTCTGCTTTGGAGCCACAGACTGTGGGCTTAACCATGATCGGCTACCATCACCGGCCCAGAACGGAGCCTTTAGCCTAAGCCCGCAGACCGCGGCATTTAACTACTTCTGCTACCAAAGAACATCACAGAGGCAAGCCACAAGGATGGCCGCCCGTGGGTATCCCAGCGAGGAAACTGCAGACCGCAGCCCTAACTACGATCTAGCCACTAACTGGACCCTCAATAAGGGATACAGTAGTAGTCTCCCGCAGATCGCGGGTAGCCACGATCACGCTACGGAAGGAACAGACTGTTCAAATACCTACCCGGACCCTTGAAGGCTCCGGAGTAGAGGCCCAACAGGCCTCCACCTATGGATGAAATTCTAAGTTCCGTCCTCTAGATGCGGGGAGCAACATTACCTACATCTGGGGAACGGAAATACCCCCGAAAGGAAGGATCACGGCATCGGAGGAAGATACATCACCTTAAATGCCTCGGTCCAAGAAACAGAGTCCAGAATAGTGGACCTGACCGGACCTGAACCCTCAGAACGTCGGACAGTCACCCCGGGAACCCAATAGGTTCCGGGGGAAGCGCTCAAAGAGGCCTGGAAACGCGGATGTGGACCGGGGAATGGAATCCACATCGGCGTTTCCCGGAGTGAAGCGTCGACCGGGACTCTCACCATGAGGCCACCGCCCAGAGGCAAATACCTTTCTTGAGAACCCAATAGGTTCCGGGAGCGGTGCCCAACAGGCCGCCAGTAGGCGCTCGAAGCCCTATCCCCCGCGGATGATCCGGGCAGAACTGAGACCTCGTCGTCTGCGAGGGATAACCTCCGCGAACCCTCGGCCACACTGGACCGGACTTGGCAAGCACGTTGCTTGGACGGCTCAGTGTGACCACCTAACGGAAAGGGCCAACGGTGCTTTTGGAAGAGAAGCCTCCTAAAACCAACGACCCTTCGTACGAAAGGCGGTTTGTCTGCACAGTACAGCACGAGCTGCTGTTCTGCACAGGCAACCCACTACGGCAGAAGAGCCTGCGACCCTCGGATGGATCCTCGGATGAACCCGATAAGCACGAGTTCAACTCAACTGGACCGTACCGGACGTTCCCCCTGGTTTCCCCTGGCTGAACCGGACAGCATGTTCCGGTCACGGGCGACAATGACAGGAGGCTAACCGAGCCAATAAGCGAGGATACGCAACGTCACTGACGGAGCCTAGATACGTGACGGTTTGGCTGGCTTCAGCTGAATCAGCCACTCCGCCACCGTCGACCACTTCGGCAGAGCCTGTGGAGGAAAAACCATAAAAATGTCCCGGACCATGTTGGATCCCGACCAGGTGTTGTCCCTGGCTAGGGACACCCCGACGTCAGGAGTGGAATAGCCACAGACCGTGGTCCGAACCACGAATCTGCTACGTCAACGGGACGAATCGCACGAAAGGCGGGTGGCTAGCGGCGAGCTGCGCAGACGCAGCTCGTCCCTGGTCAGCCACTCCGGCAGAAGGATCCCGGCCAGTCCTCTAACTGGGACTTCGGAGCCCAATAGGCTCCCACCCATTCAATCCAGCCAGGACTTCTACGGCAAAGGAAGCCTTAAACTCTCTACCGATGAAGCCTATGATAACCTCCATCCTCATGGAGTCAGAATAGCGGCTGGACAAGCACAACCGCACAACACAGTTGTCCATGTTCAGCCCTCCGGCAGAAGGATCCCGTGGGACAGGTCCCATACCTTCGACCACAGAGCCCAATAGGCTCTCACCCATTACCGAAATGCGGGTCACGGAGCTAGGGAAGCAACTCCTCCTTAACCCCGGCCCCGCAGGACTTACCCGTGGACCCTACCAGCCCGGACCTTGTCAGCTTAGGAAGCAATGAAGCCCTATACTGATGAAGTACAGGTGAAGGCCTAACCATTGGACCCTTCGTACGAAAGAAGGTTAACCAGGGGCTCCCAGCACAGTCTGCTGGGTCCCTCTGTTTAAACCCCGACCGACAGAAGGATCTCGGTGGAATAGCGGTTCCGTAACTCGAACCGTTAGAGCCCAAAAGGCTCTACCCACCGACCGAATGTGGACCGCGTTGGCCTGGAAGCAGAATCTCCTGACCACTCGATCCACGGGACCCAATCCCCGGACTTCAAACCAAAGAGAATTCCGCTAACATGGCGCGGAACACGTCACTGCCGCGTTCAACGCCGTGTTTGCCAATGCACCCATGGGTAACCCGGGACTTGGAGCATTAGCTGGCTGTACTTAAACCAGCGCTGAGCCCAATAGGCTCTGGCAAAAGATACTGACTCCACCCGGGATCCCTCGTACGAAAAGCTACGAACCATTGTGGAGGAGGGTAACCCGCTCCGCTCCAATGGCTCGTCCCTCCGGCAGAAGGACTCCGGACTTCGGAAGACGCCATAACGCAGATCGCATTAACCATGATCTTCACCTCGGGGCTGCTTGCAGAGACCCAATAGGTCCCTAGCATAGCTTAGTCCCTAGCATAGCTTGAACCATGATCTCTACCTGTACGGTACTAGTAGAGGCCCAATAGGCCTCTAGCCCGGAGAAACCCCCTTCGGAACGGATGGATCGGGACATTAGGGCTCACTCGCACTTTCCCCCAATTAGTGAAATTGGTGGAACGTGGGAGTGACCGGCATGACCATTCACCCGCGAACCGGACCATGGTCACCTCACGGAACGTGTCAGGACATTAGAGCACACGCGTATCCTTGCCCGACCTCGAAGAAGATCGAGTAATGAGACGCGTCCGGCATGACTACATGCCCGGTGGAAGCATGGAAGATTCCCAATAACTCGGCAAGTAGGCCCAATAGGCCTTGGCCGTGTGGATGAATTGCCCCCAAGCCCCCGGAACGGATCGGACGTAGAGCGGCGCGCCAGTGGTTCGGTGTAGAAATTCCACAACGTACTGCTTGCGGGCCACTTCGACGAGAAATCCCGGAGTATGGAAACGGAAAGAGCCCAATAGGTTCTATCCGACCCCCGGAAGGATGTACAAAGACATCAGGGTACGCGGGTGAATGCATGTCGGCAAGACCAGCTTATGTGCATTCCTCCGCGTCCGACATGACTGTATGCCCGGAAGGACGCTACGGATACCAGTGAAACCTGCTGGATTACCCGGATAGGATCCAGAACGGACCTCCCGTGGAGAATCCCACGGTACGAACCGGCCAGAACGGACGTGTTCCCCGATGACCAAGACAGGATGCTTTGATACCGGCATCTCGGGTGTTCCTGCCTAAGTAGAAGCACGGGATCAGCCGAAGGGCGGACCGGAATGGACCCCGTCTTTACAATCTTAGCTTGCCTACCTCGCGGCTTAGACCCAATTAGGTCTGATACAGCCGCAGGAAAGCCTCTTCTTGCATGCTTTTCGCTAGTCGCCCTGTGAAAACCCCCGGCATTACCGACCATGGAGGTCGGACTTCCAGCAGAACATACCAGAGGTATGTTGGGCCAGTTTCGGTTGGTTCCCAATAGGAACCCCCGAACCAACAAGGACCGACATCGGACTCTACAGCCCAGAGGCTTATCACCACATCTGCAGGGCTCGGACCCTGCCCAGAGGCTCTGCATCCCGGTAACAACCCTATCCTCAGCGCCCAATAGGTGCCAGAGGACCATTTAAAGGGTTTTCGCCCGGGTGGATCCTCCATCAGACCATCAGCTGAGGCTCGCCATCGGACTTAGAACTTCTACCCGGGGGCCGTCAGTGGACTTAGAATTTTTCCCTTCAAAACCGGGGCTACCCTCGGATTCAACCCTTGGACCCTGGATTTGACGACAGAGTCCGGCATCAACCCTACCCTCAGCGCCCAAAAGGTGCTAGAGGGCTACCTAGAGGTTTTGCCCGGACCAAGTACCCAGCACATCGCGAAATCACGATCTAACGAAGCAGCCAAGGATCCCATCGGACTTTACCTCAGTAACCGAGGTTGCGAATGGACTTTAATTTTCTGACCGAGGTTAACCCTCGTACACAGAGGCTACCCCGGCTCAGACCCTTTGAAGCCTGACATTAACCGGTCCAGGTTGCAAAATAGGTGACAGGACGCAAAATTACGGTTTTTGTTCGGACGAAACCCTGGAAAACCGGTACTTCACCGGAAGATTCCCCTTGATAAGACCCAATAGGTCTTATTCCTAACCTAGAGAGGATGCCTTACGGCTTTCGCGTACTGCGACGGTGCCTCTCCATTCACCTTACCGTACAAACCCCGGCAACGGTGGTTCCATTCAACTTTAACCGGAGGATCCCCGGTCGGAATGTGAGTTTCATGCCCGTTTCTCACCCGGCTCATGGAGATCCATGTCTTAACCCGAAGTCATTTGGTCGGAAGTAAGTTTCGAGCCGTTTCTTACCCGACCCTCGGTGAATCGAACCGGAAACACCGGGTATCTCGAGAACTGATGCCTCGAACCCGGATGACCGGACATCCAGTGGACTGGAGCCCCCGTGTGTGGATTAGCTCTAGTCGGAATGAGCACCCGGACTAAAGTCCCGGACCAAAGACTTTGAGTTTACTTTTTTTTTTACTCGGAATGATGTTCTCATTTTTAGATCTGCAACAGATCTCTTTTATTAACCTGCTCACCAGGAATTGTGATGTTTTTTTACTTTAACAAGAGAAGAGATAGAGATTGATTAACACTATTTTGTTACTTTCGCCGTTACGGATCATCAACAGAAGCCTACACCGGTCCAACTACAACACCGACCGACCTTCGGATTTCTGCCGTGAGTTGTTCCGCCACCACGGGTCCGGAGGAGAGCGCGGTGCCGGAAAGACCCACGCCGGACACCCCCGAGGCGATGTCACCGACCCCAATAGGGTCGTGGGGAGCGGCACTGGGACGGTAGGAGTCGGTCCTTCGCAGGGGCTCGGACTCCGCCCAGAGGCATGTTGGGCCAGTCGCCATGGCAGCCTACGAGTATGGCAGCCAGCGACAGTCCCGCTTCCGGTGCATGGCTCAGTGGTACAATATCGCACACACTCACGCCTGCACGCACTCGCTTAGTCGACGCCGAATCACTGGCCTCGACTCCGCCTTGCCACACCTACGGCTTGACGTCTCGGCCAATCAGCGTTCGCCATTCGCTCGTGCTGGATCTGCCCAGTGCCGCATTAGGCTTTTCTATGTTATGGCTCGATCTGCCATTCATTTTCATTCATTAGCGGATCACTTGCTGTTCTGACATGATACTGGCCACATCGAGCCTTCATGTGCTTTGTGTTTTGGTTCTTGCCTTATTGATTCCTCAATAAAGCCTTGTTCTCACACTCGTGAGCCTTTGTTCGTTAGCTGTCACATGGTTCGTCAGCTGTCACATGAGGGCCGATAGCTCCGCCCTCACAAGGAACATTTTATTATAATTTTGAAAAGTTTCGTATTTTTTTGGTTTGATTTTATGAGATAAGAGTTACTCGACCCCAGGAGTCGAGTCCAGGACATACAATCTTAAAGCCAGAAGTACTACCACTAGGCTATGGGCAATTAACAAATTAACATTAAAATATTTTATTATAATTATTGCAACTACAGCAGTCAAACTGCATTACTGGCGGCTTTCACAGGCTACTGGAAAATCTGTCGGTTATTTGAAAATTTTATACGTTTTTTGGTTTGATTTTATGCGATAAAAGTTACTCGATCCTAGGAACTGAACCCAGTACATACAATCTTAAAGCCAGACGTAATACAACCAGGCTATGGGCAATTATCAATGTGGGATTATTATCAATGTGGGATTATTATGGGACCGTAGCCAAACCGCATTAGCGGAGATCACTTAACCAGGCTTACCTTGGTGGGATTATGTCCACGCGTGTGCAGCGCCAACAACTCCGCCGACTCGTAGCAGACTTTACACACCGTGCAGGCATGCAACCGCTTCGTCACCGGTTTGCGCGCGTCACCACTCCGCCGCAATGTCTCATCGGACACCGAATGGGGACTGCCGACGCTGTGCACCTTGGCCTTCTCCATGAAAATTAGGGTGTTCAGAAGTTCCATGTAGCGCTGGAACACCGGCCCCGCGGCGTCGTTAAACTGCAGCGCGGTTATGGGTGCCCGCTTCAGACAGTCCCGAATGAGGTGCCGGAAGGCGGAACGCGTCTTGTAGGCGGTGGTCGGGCCCACGAGACGGAGAGCGGCGTTCCAGGCGTCTTTGCGCTCCGCACTACCCGCAGCGTACTGGTACGGGTTCACATTAATGACGGCCTCCAGACGAGCCACCATTTCGGGATTATCGTAAGCAGAGTGGCACATGCGGGGCTTTTTGGGGGAGCGGGTCCGGCGACTCTCCGTTTCTGCAACAAAAAACCACACGGTGAATCGATAAAAACAAGGCGAAAAATCTGACTAACTATTCGGAGGAATATTCGTCCCATCGTCGTCGCCAGCATCCGCCGCCAACGGCATGTCGATGTTTTCCGTCTCCGACGTCGGACTGCACGGCGACGCATTAACATCAGCAAATGATGGCGACGGTATTTTCGTTTCTTCCTCTTCTGTCACTATAAATTCATCGGATAATGAGATTTTTTGGTAAAAATACATTTACTTCAGAAAGCGTTTTATAATATGGTCACTTTGTGGGACTTGAAATGGCACAGTTCATGATTTGCATATCCCCATCGGAGGGATCTCATGGCACTCCCAGGATTATGAAGATAGCCTTTTCAGTCAAAAGAGATCGCGGTAGGGGGTCAGAAATTTAAATCAAATTTTGATAATTAATTTTTGATCGTGTACTCAGGACTTTCAAGCAAATCGAACTAGTTTGAATACGATCCCTTGAGCGAAGTTTCTACTGATAAAACTATCGTTTCTGACAGTTTCCTTGTGGTTAGAAATCACGAAGTGGGGGTAGGGGCTACCATTTCAATAAAACATAAAACACTCAATAAACAACCACAAAACTAACCCATTATAGTAGGGTG